>NC_086239.1:1405000-1705000 GCF_036321145.2 Pelmatolapia mariae | reverse complement strand
TTTTGAGCAATTTCAGAGAATAATGGAAATTAAACACATTTTTAATAAATAACAGCCAATAATCTATAAACCTGTGCTATCAGTATTTACAATTTTGGCTTTAGACACTTTGCAATCACTGGGGAAAAAATCCGTTTGAGACTATTTTTTAAAACTATTATTTATATTTCCCTCTGGCTCTGACAGCACACGGACACAAATCCTCGTAACCACAGTAATGTCTGGTCAGTGGCCATTATCCTCACATAGCTGTGCTTGGTAAGTAGTGAGCATGGAGGAAATATTCAATGCTGAGGTCCTAACTGTCTACCAGCAGTTCAGCTAGCTGGCCTAGACTGCAGGTCAACATGAAGGTGTTTGAGTAATAACTGCATCGGTCATTATTCCAACCAGCTATATAAGGTTGATGGTTCTGCCCAACATGGTCACTGTTAAGGACTGGCATGATGAGATAAATCTTTCTGAGGAATACAGAACAACATCCATCCCATAATGAGACAAAACAAATGCAGGGACAGAGAACTCTTCTTTTTTTGTCCACATGCAAACCCTTTTTAGGCCCAGTCCACACATGCATGTGTGGACTGGGCCTAAAAAGAGCCCAAAACAAAAACTCTCACAAGCGAAGGAAAAGCAGTATTCCCCTCAGCTCTCCGTCTGAAAGTGCTCAGTCATCCCAGGAAGTGAAAACAGAAGCGGCGTGCTGTTTAATGACTGTGTTTGAGGCTTTCAGTTTCTTTTTTCTGTGTGTGTGTGTGTGTGTGTGTGTGTGTGTGTGTGTGTGTGTGTGTGTGTGTGTGTGTGTGTGTGTGTGTGTGTGTGTTGAGGTAGCAGATGGGACCGATTAATGTGTAGCTCAACACTTGTACCATCATGAGAAACATGTTAAACAAGTGTGAACACAAACCTTCTGCCACGCTGCTAATTTACACAGACAGTTTACAGACTGGGATTTAACTGGAAAACCAGGCCTGAGACTAACCTGAACACTGTATGAGGCTACTGGAAATAATCCTGGGCTTTCTGGTTTTAGTATTGCCAGGTTTCCTACCCTACATGTTACATGCATGGATGTTTTCAGGCGTACTTACCGAGCTGGTTTTGGACCCAGTGGTTCCTGCACTGTCTCGAGCCAAGGCTACAATGACATTACTCTTCTCTCCTGCCCAGTGGACGACCATCTGGTTGTGAGAGTCATTCAGGTTGGCCTGCAGAAAAAAAAAAGTGAACATAAGGTGCAAGAAAACCTTACCAATCTGAAATTTAAATGGGCTGAAATATCCACCGATGACACGGATACAGAGCTGTGACGGGACTGAAGGTCGGTTTGGAGGCTTTTCTCTTTAATAAGTAAAATAATCATTTAAAAATTTACTGAAGTTCTCTTTGTCTGATATTAAAATTTCTTTGAATATTAGAAACAAAAAAATGTGACAAATATGCAAAAAACTGAAATGAGGAAATTGAAAAGGGGCCATGATTTCAAAAGCTTTCCCCTCACCCGGTCACAGCAGAGTTCATCCTCCCCACCATCACCAGTGCTGCTAACAGGGCCTGTTTGCTGAGGTCCACTCTCCGATACTGTAGAGGGTTTACCTCACAGTATATAAGGAGACAGCTGTGGTTGTGAAGTGGCGCTATGCACAGAGCTGACCCAAGCTAACAGCTAACTGCACCAGCAGTGAGGCCCCTAAAAACACCTGAAAGTACTCACCACTCACTTCTGTCCGTGTGTTAAAGCGATCAGCTGTAACTATACAAACCTAAATGAATTATTGAGATAAATATGTTAACAGACCAGTTTAACCACAGCCTGTGTCAGAGCGTGGGCCACATTCATGCACGTTGTGACTGTTTGCAAGTAGATCGTAACACCGCTGCTTAAGGCCCCATAAAGGCTCAGGACAGCTGTAGTCATATATTAGGGTACCCATTTGCACAGGCTGGTGAGAACACCATTGTTTTTATCCCTGTGGACACGTGGCACTCGAGGAGACGGATGACTTTAACACAGTATCCTGATCTGCTGACAGTCACAAAGATGGATGCAGACATTTCTTCAGGCCAGCATATGGTTTGAATCTGAGGCGCTGAATCAAAGCCAGGCACAAACTCAACGTCTCTGACTCCTCACACCGAACACCGACTTTCTGTCTTCGGCGGCCGGACTGTCAAACGATGCAAAAAGATAAGGATCAACGGAGCTCCCAGATCTGAAGCCGCTTCCCAGTTTTATGACAACTCGGTAAGGAATTCAAACAAACCAGGCCGTGACCTGAGATAACCCCAGGCTGTTGAGCCCGCGTCTGTCAGAACATTTCCAAAAATGAGACAAATCACATTTAATCTCTGAATCCAGATACGCCGTGCACAATCTGAATGATTTATTTAGCAACAACATCAAAGTAGCACACGTCAATATTTCATGGGAAAAACTGGCCCATGTGTCATTCAACGGGAGTCACCGGGCTGATAGTCTCCGTTTGTAACACACTGGAGTTATTTATATGTATTTATTTGTATTTAACAAAGAGTCAGTTTCCAAAAATGTATTTTGGCCACTCCTGACATGGATCTGCATCTTTGCAAAGGCTGCTAACAGTCATCACAGCACACCAGCTGATCTGCTGTTCTCATCATTTCAACTGACAGCAGAGCAAACTGCAGCTGCAGAAGAAAAGGACGCAAGAGAAGCAACAGGGGGGAAGCCCCGCCCCGTAGCAACACACAACCACAAAGCAGATTCAGATTCCACCAGTTTAACCAGTCTAGCATCCACTGGGTGTTTTGGAAGGTTTTTGCAATTGTTTCTTTTAATAACCTTGTAGCAGGACGGCGGTCTGTCGTCGTGTCTGCTGCCACCGTGTTTGAAGAAGGGACAAAGTGTTTGTCTGTGGTCACACAGGTGCAGGACCACCGTCCTAAGGACAGTCAGTCCAGAGGAAAAACTGGCCAGTGCACGTCACAAACTTCAGGACACGCCTGAAGTTCTGCTCTGCGAGTCACTGTCAGGACAGTGAAGCTACTCGTGATTTTTCATCCTCTCTGTCCGTGGATCTCAAAGTAAGGCGCTTTGGGCTTGAGCACAACCATCCATCACAATTCTTTCGTGCTTTTTGGGAACACTGTGGACAGCAGGACGGTGTGTGTGGAAGCACGTTTAAAATAAAGTGCAGAGGGCCTGTTCGTGGTGCTGAAAGGACACCCAGCGAGACGGCGTGTCTGAACGGTTTCTTGGAAGACGTTGCGGCAGCGTGGCACAGAGGACGGAGCTGCAGCACAGAGCAAAGCACGCTTTTCTTTTACTCCATAAACATCTGGCTGATCGTGCTCCAGCAGTGCGTCTGCACAGGACCGACCAATAACTCGCTTTAACACATACTCCATCTCCTTCGGTGCACCTCACGTCGCGCCTGGATCAATGATAAAACAAACAGGCAATTTCATCTCTTTCTTTGTCGCTGGCTCTCTCTGCTTTCCTCTTCTCATCTTTTATTGATGATGTTAAGAAGGGCCCGGCTGCCTGAAGGGCTCCGTTTTGCTTCAAAGGCCTTTCCCTGCATTTTTCTAGCAGTTCTCAGTGAGGAGCAAACAACAAGTATCGCTGTCAGCTGTGATCAGACACGACCCTCTACCCAGTCTGCCGCCACCGCCGCAACAACGGCGAGGACGACGATGCCAAAAAGGTAAAATTATGACTGCACGAGGGACTTGGGCCTAATGAAATATTCAGCCTGGGACTTTTCAGCAGTAAAGAGCGACTGCTGGCAGTGTAGCCCGCACTGCCGCGCCTCACGTGCTGTTAATATTCACACGTCTGTGCCAGTGTTCGACGGCATTCTGCCAAATGCAGCGATACTAATATCTCCACCTACAGCGGTCTAAAAAATCTATAGAGTGATGCAGCAACAAGGCTCGCTGTGCGGTTAAGGGGGCGGCCTCGAAAGGCAGGATGTACGAGGATAGATTTGTCCTTTAGCATAATTTAACCAGAAAACAGCAGAACAGATGTGCTGTATGTCGCCAGCAAGACACAAATTTAACCTTTTCCTGATGTAAGGTCCAACAAAGGGCCGACTATGAGGCGCTGCGACGCAGTCAACTTCACTGAGACCCGCTTTAGTCATCTCCTCCTCCTCTCTGTCTTCTTCAGCGTGCCTCCCTCAGGTAAAAGTCCGGGCTGTGTCTGGAGCCGAGGTGTTGCAGCGATAAATCTGTATTTTTGGCATCGCTGGTCCCTGTGAGGGGGTGAAGGGGCTCTCGGGACGGACACATGAATCCAGAGAGCAGCGATGAGTCCAGAGATAAATATTATCTGTCAGGTTGCAGCAAATTGCAGGAAGACCGTCAACACTGCGGGTGGTCCCGCCATGGGTGATTACTGCTGTGCAGCTCCACTGCACATGTCGCACCCACCACAACGACAACAACATGTGTACCGTATACACTCCCAGCAACACAGCATATTTGTTCCAAGCTGCATGAAGTGGTGGTGAACCCCTGCAGAGATCTGGCTTTGTGGTTCAGGCTCAGCTGACCGTAACGTGACCCGTCACGCACGCTTCACGTGGCTGATAGATCAGGGCTTCAACAGGCATATTTGAGGGTTCCCAGAAACTCACAGTAAAATGTTTTTATAGTGTTTTTTAAGACACGCCGATCCCTCCACAGAGACCCCCCCCACTGCCATTTCACCGCATGTACAGCCGCACTGTTTACCTCCAGCTGAGATGGTGGAGATCGCCGTTGATCTGACTCTGCGACAGGAAGTCCAACAATTTACACCAGGCTACAAAAATGTTGTGGAGCTGCCAGCCGACTGATTACACGTGAGCGGGCTGCAGTCTCGAGAGAACTTCATGCAAGCTTTAAAAATTCTTATGGCTTCAGTGCTGACACTTAAGCACCTTTTTACACAACAAGAACGTTGCTAATTGGGCAGCTCCGTTTCCCACGGTTACACAAAATAAAAGCCTCGCTTCTAATCTGACCCATGTCAGTTTTCGGGGTTAGCGGTAAGAGTCGTCATAACTGTTGCGGTCACTCTGTCGTTGCCCTGCTGTAGCTCTGCTGACGGTGGGGGCGCACAGATTTACTCCCCCAGCTTTCTGCAACACTAATGAAGAGGATTTATATTCAGTACCCACCTTTTACCCCACCCACCGCCATAGCTTCATTGGATGTTTGTCATACTCAATAGCACTTGCTGTTACCATGGTTACCATGGTTACCATGGACTTAAGTTTTAACATTTTTTTTAATTGTAGGATTTTGTCCTTTTAAAGAAAGCAGTAATATTTCATAGGAATAGTCCGTGTCATGTTTTTGTCCTACAGGACATTGCGTAGAAACAGCTGATGGTAAGTCTCCTGCTCAGTTCCAGTTCGTATCTGTCCAAGAAACAAAAACACCGTCAGCACTGCCTCAGAGTTTTGACAAGGGGGCAAGCTGTAGCTTAGTAACAGCAGAAAAGAGACATCCCATCTTTATGTTGTTATTTAGGACACTGATGAAGCCGCCCTGAGGTCAGTGAAATGTCACGACTCACTGCCTGTCCTGTTTTTTCTTCCTCATTGCAACACGGCCGGCAGTCCTGAAGCGTGGAGCTCCTTAAATGCTCGCTTCCATCAATCTTTCTGACAGTTGTGTAGCCACTTTTTGTGGGATGGAGAGGAGAGGGCGTCGCAAGCAGCCATCAGGGGAACTGTACTGCAGCGCTCCTCGTCTCAGTGTTTCGCAGACAATACGTGATGTTTTCCATATTTAACCCTCCACATTCTGTGAAACAGGATCCAGTAAAACCAGCAAACCAAATCATCGTAACGTGCAGAAGGGAAGGAGCTCACGCTTCTCATCAAGCTCCAGCGCTCCAAGGTGAAACCCTGAGAGCTAACAGACCGGAGCAGCTCCGTCACTCACCCTGCAGCATGAAGCACCAGGTTAACATCAGCACTGTAACGCTTTACTCACACTGCAAACCAGCGTTTGAATCAGACTGTGCTACTATTACCAGAGCTGTGTTTAATAAGCAGAACCAGATGCATCTTCATTTATTCCAGAACCACTTCTTACTCATGCCTACATTAGGATTTGGGTGGGTTAGCAGAGATGATGAGCACGCTCCAGAGGTCTGTTGAGCTCAGTCACTTTTTAAAATAAGGCCCCAAAATCATCCAACTCAAGTGACAACACTCACAGACACCCATAAGGCTTCAACTTTGTTTTCCTCATATTCCACAATACTCTGAACAACCTGGATTTACTGCAGCTGCTGCTGAAATTCATTCTTTACATTATCCACACATATATACTAGGGGTGCAACGATACTCGTATCGATATTGAACCGTTCGATACAGTGCTTTCAGTTCAGTACGCATATGTATCGAACAATACAAAATTTTTTATTTATTTTATCAACTTTTCTTCTGACGATGCTGTCTGTGTTGAGCGCTCAGTGGATCTGCGTTTGACTACTCCGCCTAGGCTGCACTGTTGAGCGCAGATCCACTGAGCGCAGCGCAAGGTAGCGAGGCAGAAGCTATGCTCATTGCAACATGGCAACTACCCCAACGCTACTCGAAATTGAACCTCCCCCACCCTCATTCAGACCTGGCCTTTGGACCTATTTTGGTCTTCATGTGAAGTATGACCCTGAAGGTAAGCGCGTCATGGACAAAAGTAAAACAGTATGTTGGATGTGCCACGCTAAAACATACCCTCTTAGATGAACCTTGGCTAGATGTAGAACAAGCACTTTGCAATAATCTAGAGATTTCAGATCTACCATTTATCAGCTCAAACATTCAACGACATGAATGCTTCAAAAGCGTCAACATTAGCTCTTCTCTGACAGCGTGGTGGGAGTTTCTGAAGTTGACAGAGTCTTCATTAATCCCATGCAAACGTACACCTATCTGGAACAACCCTGACATATTACAAAACAATAATATGATAAACTTTTCAGATTGGAGTGGTAAAGGAATCAAATATTTAGAACATATACTAGAAGGAACAGAATTTATTTCATTTGACAGACTAGTTACACAATATGGGATCAACAAGAAAAGATTTTTAGAATATCAACAAATTAAATCCATAGTAAAAAAGAGATTTAAACCGGGTCAAGTTGAACTACAAACACCACCAAGTGTGGTTCATTTTCTTGCTCTTAAAACCCCCAAATTACTATCCAAAATATACAGAATGCTTTCTAAAATAGATGAATCAATATCACTTCCTATTGCAAAATGGGAAGCGGATTTATCAGTTAACTTAGACCAAAACTTCTGGTCTCAGATTTGCTTAAAAACCTTTCATCTAATTAGAAATCCCAGTCTTCAATTAATTCAATACAAAATACTACATAGAGTGCACTATACAGGTCATCGGATGTTCAAGATGGGCTTTACGTCTACCAACAACTGCTCACACTGCCAAACCAACTCACCGGACAATTATATCCACGCTCTTTGGTTCTGTCCACCAGTTCAGAAGTTTTGGCGCGAGATATGTGAAGACTTATCGAAGTGTCTGAAATGTAACATTCCAACTTCTCCTTTAGTGTGTTTGTTGGGCAGCTTAGATAATGTCACTTCAGAAAAGAATATAGCCCACATAGTCCAGTCCGGTGCATCGAGCCACCTGGGGGACTCTTCAACTGGTGGGGGAGGTTGTCACATCTTGCAGGAGCTTTCCTCTCCTCAGGAATTCTCTCTGCAGGAGGGGGAGATATAGGAGAGGTGGAGGAAGATCTCAGCCTGGGCGTCTATTGTCTTGTGTAGTCTGGAAGATGAGTGGATGATGGGGTGGGTGCAGTTTTCTCTGTAGTGGGGTCGGGTGGGCTGTCCCGGGCTCTGTGGGGCCGGGCGGCGCTGCTGCACTGGGCCCTGGTCCGGATGGGCCTGGGCCTGGGCCCCCTTTCCCTGGCGGGTCACAGAGCATGGGGGTGCCTACTGGGGTCAGCGGGGGAGCTGGCCCCAGGGAGGGGTCACTTGCCCCTCCCTTTCTTCCCTCCCCATCTCCAGCTGCCTCCCTCTTCCCGCTCCACCACAATCACCCACACATGCAGGGCCTTGGGGTAGGGGTGTGTCATCAGGGTGCAGAGGAGGCACCCCCCCCCCCTCTGTCCCCTACTGGCTGCCTTTGCCTCAATTTTATCCCACAACTTAGACATTCACATTACTCACACTCTCATAACACATACATATAGGATCTTGGGGGTGGGCTCACAACACGGACTCCAAATTACTATCAGGGTGTACACCTCACCCCTGGCGTCGTTGCCCACCTCTCAATTTTAAATACACGTAGACATTGAGGGCTAGCAGGAGGGGCTATGCGCTTACCTGCTGCTCTCTGGCAGGTAGCTCCATGCCCTCCTGGGTTTTAATTGCACCTTAGAACACATATACATCAACACTACATATGAGCGGGTAGAGGGAGGTTTGGAGTCTTCTTACACCCCCGGTCTCTGCGGCCTGCTGGAGCGGGGGGGCTAGGAGGAGGAGTTGGCCGTCCGACTGGGGTCTGGTGTGTGGGGCCTCCCTGCTGCTGCGGAGTCGGGGCAGTCTGCTTCTCCCCACTGCAGGGAAAAGGGTAACAGCACCTGGGTCTGGGTGCAGTTTCCCCCTCCAGGGGCAAGGGTACCTAGACCCGGTTCTTAGAGTACGCTTGGGGAGTGTGATTGTGTGTACAGCGTCTCTTTATGTCTGTCTCCACGTTGGTTGAGTGTGGAGTAATTGTTTATGAGAGCATGAGGGTGGGAATGGATGTTTGTATTTGAGTGTGCCTGTATGTCTGTGTCTATATGTCAGGTTTTGTATCAGACGCCACCTCTCTGGGGACATCTCAGGCCCTCCAAGGTTTGGAGGCCTATCTCCCCCCACCACTTCCCCTGCCGGTGGCAGACGCCCTCAGACATCGATGCGTTGGTGGTTCCTTGTGTCCGGGGGTGGGCGTCCGGGTACACACCGGCTCACTCCTTGGTGGCTGCTTATCGGGGCCTGGAACCTGGGGCTCGCTCAGGCCACTTCGGGGGTGGGGTGCCCTCGGCCTCTCGGCCTGGGGCTCGGTCACTCAGGCGCAGCTGGCTGCCGGCGGAGCTCACGGGCACGTCACTGCAACCCCCCCTGGCTTCTGCTCCGCGGCTGCTGAGTGATCCCTCATCTGGGACTCTCCTCAGCTCTTTCTGGGACAGTGGCGCGGCTGCCCCTCTGTTGGTCTTCCTTGGTCTCTTGTGTTCTGGGGGCCTCTGGATGTCTGGAGTTTTGATCTCCTCCATACCTGCTTCATGCCCTGGAGGATGGGACTGTGGCCCCCCCACACCCTCTAGCAGATCATTACATGAAGGAACCTTTTAAATACAAGCGCGCTCATGCTCACAGGTGTACACACAGGTGTACACACACACAAACTACACCCTTTTTGGCTCCTACCTCAAAGCACACTGTGCGCTGTCGATCTTACGTGCTGCACAATAATGTTTAATATTAAGTATGTAGTGTTATATTCCCATATATCATTGTGATGTTGTTTATTCTATTACTCTCGTTTTCTTCTGCTTGTTTTCTTTTTTCTTTCTCAACAGGTGATCCAGGTGATCGATATATGTATTTTTTGTCTGCTTATTTTGTTGGTTTTTGTTTTTTGCCCTTTATCCCCGTCCCTCTTCTCCGCTGTTTTTTTTTTTTGTTTTGTTTTGTTTTTTCCCCCCTCTTTCTTTCTCCCTTTTCTTTTCCCCTGTCCCGTATCTAGCAAGTAAAAAAAAAAATAAAATAAAATAAACAATAAAAGGTAAATCAAATGGACCATTACGGCAAGGCTGGGATGGTCCATTTGGTAAAGTAAATCCGTTGGGCATCTTTCTTCGCCTTTAGACAATAATTCTGATGGCAAAAGAACCAAACGGGACAGGTTTAAAAAAAAAAAAAAAAAAAAAAAAAAAAAAGGATGTGCCACGCAATGCTCAATTACATGGGTGGGAACTAGTGCGTTAGCGCAGTTTGCTCGTTAACGTGTTGACGCCGTCCAGCCCCACGCACGGGGTGATCCGCGGTAGCTCGTTAACGGAGATTTGCCGTGTTGTGGCATTAATGTCATTTCAGATTAACGCTGACAGCACTAGTGGGAACACAACGAATATGACTGCACATTTACTCCGACATCATCCTAGTGCAAAGACAAGTGGAAGCAGACAAAAACAACAAGCACGCATGCTACAGACTTTACCCGAGTCATTTAGACAGCCGTTAGCACATGATTCTCCTTATGGGGACCTGATATGTTTAATATGCTGCTGAGAATATACCCCAGAAGAAGCGTATAGTATAGCTTTTATTTTGGAAAGAGCCATTTCTCTGTAATAAACTCTCTTTTCCAAAGATGAGTGATTTCTCGATCAGATAGATTTATTACTTTGTTGTTTCAGCAACATTAAATTTAAAAACTGTACTTTTGAGTTAAAATATATATATTTATAATTTTAATAAATGACAAATTAAAAAGGCATGAACATTATTTTGTATTGAAAAAAATATCGAACCGTGACACCAAAGTATCGAACCGAACCGTGAATTTTGTGTATCGTTGCAGCCCTAATATATACATAAACAGTGGTTCAACAGACCGCCTGGCTTCTGAGTGCTGTCGTTAGTGCAGGGAAACAAGCAGCACTGTATCCTGACACACCTGTACTGGCAGCAGACAGAAAAATGTGCCACTGTTACTGAAACTTGTGTCAGCAGCTGTTTTTCAATCTGCTTAAACACACTGAAATCTGGGAATTAGGAGGCCTGTTCCTGTCATGTTCCTCTAAACACTCCTGCCTGGTTCAGTGTGCCACACATCACGCTGCTGAATGAGGCCATCAGGGAGTACACTTACTACGAGCCCCGGTTACATGTCGAACATTCACATGAACGCAGCAGAACATTGCCCCGAGCATCACACCGACTTTCATAGCACACTCCTGCTGCCATTTCATCAACTACACAACACACACAGCCAGCAAGATGGAAAAATGTACTTTGTCCTTTAGGCCAGTCTCCTTCCTGTCATTGCTCCACGGTAGGGCTGGGCCATATTATACCATTCACGGTAATACCGGTACAATGTTAGGCAACAATAAGAAAATGAAATATCATGATAGAATATGGGTAAAACGCGCATGTGCAGTGCCTTTGTTTTCATACGCACATGGCCGAAAAAGCATCGCGGCAATGGAGAATGAGAAGGGAGAAAGCGGATCGTTGAGTGAAACGGATGAACCAGAACTGATTTGTAAAAATGCTGCAACTTCAGTGATGTGGAACTGGTTTGGTGTTTGTCCGTCAGATACACAACAAAGCACATTTTTTTTGTAGAACATGCAGGCGGGCCGTCGTTATTGCCGTATTTGTCGGACTAAGGTGCTCGTAAATCTGGGAGTAATCTGGGTCCTAAACTCCCTCCGCTTCAGGTCCCAAAGTCAAACAAACACTGCAGCATCACTGAGAGTTAAAAACTGTCTAAATTCTTTCATCTTTAGTAAAACGATCAGCATTGCTGCTTTACCAGGTGTAACAATTAATTTTAACATCCAGGCATCCATGAAAACATAATTTATTACATTTCACGGAGTTAGAAGTTAGCAGGAAGTTAGCAGAAGTAGTAGTAGCTAGTTTCGCTAGTTACCTAAGCATGATATAGCATGTTCTGACTGAGAGATTTCTGAAAATTTTAAAAGATACAGCTCTGCTATCACTTCCAACATAAATGAAGACAGAAAACTAAACAGCAGTGATGTTTGTAGGGTTACTGAAGTTGGGCTAGCTGGTATGTAATGATGTGCTACGTGATCGCTAGCAACACAGCTATGTTAGCATAACATAAACAGTGAAGCTGCAGGATGAACGCTAACACTTTTCCACTCAATAAAAGTTAACGTGAAGGTTCCTGATAGTTAGAGACAAATGCAATCGCATGGCAGGATGCTGTAAACGGACCAAACTTCAGTCAGGAGAACAACTGAGATCATCCATAATCACAATACCAGGTTAGTCATTAATATACTGCAACAACATGGGAATAAAGCAGCTGTGATAGAATACAGCATTAATGAATCAATGGTACAGAAGTGGAGGAAGCAAGAAGAATGAGTTGAATAAAGTTTGATTTATCTGACTGCTTTGTTTCTTGTGTCTTATAATCCCGTGCACCTTATGGTCCGAAAAATACGTATTTGACTTTTTTATTTGGCACACTGCAGTTTAATGTTGCAAAGCACCTCTTTTTAACTTGTGTGGATATTATACATGGTTATGCTCAGGATATGTATATTTAAACCGATCACATTATTCTTTTTGCTGCCATGAGGATTTCTATAAACGTGAACAGTGATGGATGTTTGAGTACAGAGGAGACATTTGTGGCTGAAAGCACAATAAACTGAAATTAGATCATCCTGTGTGCAGCTGAAGGTTTGTGAAAACACTGAAGAGAAACCTTCGTGTTCTTCAGCAGCTGGTGATGTTCAGAGCTGCAGGCCCAACCCTGAATCTTCAGTAAACGTGACTCAGCCTACACACTGAATTTTTGGATCATCTGGAAACACAATCAGTCCTTTGTGTCTAATACAACACCTTTTAATTGGATTCGCTTTAAAAACGTGTGCTAGTCTGTTTGTGCCACAACTTGAGGAACCAAGCAAGACTTTCCCTGCAGACGGTGAGTTAGGATGCGACTGTGACAGTCGTCAATCTGTCTGGCAAATCGCCTCTAAAGCAGTCAGACAGACTCCAACGTCACCTGCTTGAACTGCAACTCCTCACAGTAGCCCTTGCTCTGCTCAGAGATCTTCTGAAAAGAAGAAAGCCGGGGTGGCTATAGCTCAGGTGGTAAAGCAGGTCACCTACTGGTGGTTCGATCCCAGTCTGCAAGCCAAATATCCTATCTATGATGCTCTCTGATGCATCCATCGGAGTATGAATGCGTGTGAATGTTAGACAGGAACACTTAGAAACAGCGTAGAAGAAAGTGGTTCTTCGAATGGGTGAATGTAAGCTAAAGCGGTGCGACTTTGGTAAGCTACGAAGCCGCACCGCTTGATGGACTGTCGGAGCATTACAGCTACCGTAGTCAGGAGCCTCGCGGAGTAATACGTACTGTGCTTCAACATAATATTACCGTATTGTGTGTATAAGGAGCCCAAAATGGCTCCTGTTAAGAGACATGCTCGCAGTCACGCAGTAGAACATGGGAGCTGTGAGAGAATTCAGCATTAATGAATCAACGGTACAGAAGTGGAGGAAGCAAGAAGAATGAGTTGAGAAAAGTTTGACTTATCTGACTGTTTGGTTTCGCTTAATGCGCTGCTTAATTTGCACTGTTACATTTTTATATAACTTTAATGCACATAAAAAAACAGCTGCTTGTTTAAGTGAAAAAGAATTGATGGTTTTGCACTAATAAAGTTGTGGAGTTAAAGTATTTTGTTTTTGTCTCGCATCAGTTATATCGTCAGTTATGTCGCAAATTTTCAAATATATATTGGGATAAATAGTTTTGTCCATATTGCCCTGCCCTATTGTGTACTATATATAAAAACCAGTCTATTTATCACATCATCCAGGTGGAGAAATGGTTCATGTGGCACATGCTGTTGCAGTGTTTGGTGCTCTGTATGAGACGTGTCAGCCTCATACAGGCTGAGGTGAAATACAGCAAACCAGGCTTATGCATGAGTCATTGGGAGCAGGCCACACACACATCAGCAGAGCAGGATTAGCACCGAGTGAAACATTAACATTCAAATCAAACAAGATCCAGACAAAGAGGTAACCCAGTGTAAAGACTGCTCCCTGGGTAAATGCAGACACGTGCATATACTGCGCTCTACCACCCAACATCTGACTACAGGACACAGCTCAACTTGATCCCTTTGCCTGTTTGAAAGCCGCTGTGCAGTTTTACCCATGTTCATACATGAACATAACTCTGCAACCCTACACCAAGAAATCCATCTTTAACAGTCCTGACAAAAGCTTCAGGAGCTGGAATGTACTCAAAACAGCACCATAAGCGGTTCACACGGAGATCAGGTTCAGTTACTCACTTCAGCTTTTTTTTTTTCTGTCCTACAAAAGATATCATCAACATTGTTCCTCATAAACGCTCAGCAGCAGCTGAACATTCTGAGCTTCTCCTGGACAGACGATCAAGACTCTGATGGAGAAGACTCTCGTCCACGGTTAGACAGAGTGCAGCTCCACAGTCTTGAACCGTGGATAGAGACAGCAGCTCTGGACAGAGAGCTGCACTAACCGGAAGCTACAACAAGTGGAGAACATCCTGTGCCACTATACTGGGGTCGAGTGCTGCACTTCAACATGGTGGAGCTGGACGAGACCGCCGCTCTGTTAGTTATTGTCATAAAGTGGATGCTGAAGTATATAATTATAATACCGCAGGGCCTCGCGTGTGGGCTTTATCACAGAAAGCAGTCTGCATGGCACTGATATTCTTGTGGTGCTTGTACATACCTCATCTTTTCAGTCAAAATTTGGATTAAGAAATCACACACACAAAAACAAAGTATTAACTGCTCCAAGTATCTCGTCACCATGAAAGGAAAAACATGAAAGATTTCTATTAAACTCTCACATTTGCTTCCCACCCTTCTAGTGCTTTCATATTTCTTTGGAAGGATGGAGGCGGTCGGCTCGGTGTCTGGTAGTACCAAGGAGTGGATTGCACCAATGATATGCACGGGCATTCAGCCCATTCTCTACCCTCCCCACTCCTCAGCTCAGCTGTGTGTGTGCGTCGGGGGGTGGCAGCGTGGCCAAGAGAGTCGACGAAGCCCGACTGAAACAATGACATCATCTCTGCAGGACTGGCAGGCAGAGAAGGCTCGCTGCGCTCTCACCTCGAGCCGACTGTCCAGTGTCCATGCTCAGGCCGGCCGGTGGTTTAGTGCAACAGGAACGAGACACAACTGAGCCCCTGTTCTCCTCCCAGCGTGACTGCAGACCTCCGAGTTCTTTGCAGACTCACAAAGCAAGGTGTTCCAGAACTTCCACACCAAAATAATGCATGAAAGCAAATGAAAGGCAGGCAAGTGATAATGTTGAACATCCTTGTTACTGTGTGGCATGCCGCCACTCGATAGAAAATGATGAATGCTACAAAGACCTACTGAGACATGGGCCCAAGTTGGCCCACACCGAGAAGGCTCCGCTTGATACGTCTTACGGCAGCTTTACAAACTCGACCAGATAAAAACCAATGAAGTCGTTTTCATACCGGAGCAGATGCACACACAGTGGGCTGCGTGCAGACAGCTCACAGTGAGACAGTGTGGTGAATTTTAAAGAGGGTTTGAGCACCAGAATCAGCACACGAGCATCAGAGCAGAGCGTAAAGAGGCGCGCTGTTGCTCAGAGGACAGCGTCTACTGCTTTCAGGGTGGAGAGATCGATGCTGCTGTAAACACGACACCAACTCCAGCTGATCGGGCAGCTCACATGCACCATGCACATTTCTGTCACACACTAGTGCAGTTTGAAGACATGGGCGGTGTGGGGGCATTGAAATGTACGGGATGTCTAAAGTGAGAAAGTGAGCGCCCCGTCAGTTGGGTTGTGTGACATATTTATTGGTCTCTCTGTGCACATCTGTCCAACTTCTCCTTAAACAGAACAGTTGTGTAGAGCAAAGTCTCAAAGATCAAAACTGTGGTTATTGTCCCCGATTGTTGTTTCTGAATTATCTACGCTCAAAATACCCACAAATCGCTTGACAAAGCACATTCCTTGTGTTCCTGTGCTGTGTGAGATACAGCTGATTACGTTTGTCTGGATCAACTCGAGATGGAAAACGTAGCCTTAAAATCCACAATAAAAATCAAAAACTTTCAAGGACATTTGCGATAATTATATTTATGATGACATAGAGAAAGAAATTGCAGTGACTGCAGCTTGCAGATAGCAGCATTGATTTGTGCTAACAAAACAAACAGCATTATCCATCTTTGGTTTCCACTGTCACTGATGCCACGAGGTGCTGGCAGCAACAGCAGCAACACAGCATAAGCTAAAGTTAGGCAGTGTTTTCCCTGGAAGTGTTGGTAAATCCTGTTTTACAATAACTAAAGTAGTTTTTCCTTGTAATTCTCCAGGAGCCTGCACAATGTTGCCTCATAATAAAAGTGAGAAATATTTTCTACCTGGGACGTTGTCGAGCTTTTTAACCAGCTGCTTTTACCACCACATAACTGCATCAGTAATTTCCATCCACCATTTGCTCCGCCTGTGATTTAGAGTGTAAATAGTAAATGCTACAGCGATGTTTGGTTTACTCTTCAGCCTTACATCGCCAGCTGTTAGCAGCACCTCCTTCCTAGCTTGGTTGCCTTTAGCAGTGTGTTTTTTGGCTCAGCGGTTGTCGTTTCCCCCTTTAACAAAGAGTTTTCTTGCATGTTTTGTGCTTCATCACAGGCTGTAGAAGCAGCTCAATTTTTACTACACTGAAGCCTGAAACATGGCTCCTGCTCTCAGACATGCCTGGGCTGGTCTTATTGTGTGGCACTAGGTAACAAAAACACACACTGGATAATACAGGCCGAGATTTTTATGTGTGCATTAATCAGAATTTTAAGCAAGTCCTATCACTGAAACGCAGGCGGCTCATTGGTCAGATTAGTTTGCTGAGTGTGACTAGCATGAATGCTAGCAGCAGAAGCCTTCTTTGCAGATTAGCTTCCAGCACTGAATGAGGACCAGCACTGTGCATCAATTTGGTTATGTGGTTTTAGTTTTGTTGACTTTGCTGCAGCCTACAAAGAAAGGTTGATTTTCTACATCAAAGCACTGCCGACCAACACTGGTTACTGTGGTTCTCATCTGTTTTACTTCACAGTTTTTTTCACAACTTCCTGAGACAGAGGCTGCTGCATCCTGCCGTACAGATACATAACAATCAACAGACATTAAGAAAATATGAATAATCACTTTAACTGGTGAATATCTCAGGTGAACACCAACAACTGATCATCTAATGGACTAGCCATGCACACCACCAGACAGTAATCTATGAAAACATGTTTTATTTCCTCTCTGTGTCAACGTCTCAGTGTATGTTTAAAAAACAAAAAACCTGTGACATGGGTGTGGGAGAGCCCCACTGCACCTCAGTGGGGTTTGTAAGTTTGATGTTTCCCTTACTCTCAGCCTGAAATTCAAACTAACGATCCAGCTGAGCACAGAACCATCCAGGAAGTGAATTGCAGGTTGTAGTGCATGCTCATGTGAGTCCTTAAAATTATGTAATATTAGATAATATTAGATGTGTTTTTAACAGTTTGGCTCATTGCTGTGCATTGAAAACGAGACTGTTGATGGGAGCATCAAGTTAAAAATGATTCTCAGCAGACGCAACAGCAAAGCTGGTCAGAGAAGAATAAATGCAGAGAGACCTGCAAGGAAAACCAGCTCCAGAGTGTACACGAATCACACTGGACCAGTCCTGACCAGTTTGGCCATTTCAGTATCTGATGGGTCCCTTATCTTTGTTAAACTCTGCTGCATTGATATCCCCTGAGAAATAAGAAGCATTTGAGACTCTGCCCCTCTCCAGGCAAACCATAAGACGGATCGAGGACGTTGCAGGAAATCTGGAGCTTTGTTTAAAAGCCAAGCAGATCATTTTGACTTTTTCTTTTTGGCTCTGGACGAGACCTGTGAAGTCCATGACTAAACCCAGTTACTCGTATCCCAGCTTGCACATGTGATAACAATGAGTTTGATGGCAGAAATGCACTGAATCAAAGGGACTGTGACAGCATGCTTGGTTACGCCTGACAAACTGTCACGTGTTACAACCGATGGGTGAATGTTCGACTTTTCAACCACGTGAAAGGTAAAGAGACTGAAATGAATGGAGAAATAAAATTGGTGTTTTTGAACCGTATTATACATGAGGAGGTGCTGTGTCAGTCAGTGCTAAAAATTAACCATGGTGTTGGTGTTGTAATTATAATAATTCACTTGATCAGGACAGAGCACTGAACCACAGTCTGGTACACTTTGGGAGACAGAAGCCACCCCTCAGCTGTTAGACGACTCAGCCTGGACAAAGTGTTAAACAGAGTGTCGAAAAGTACATCGTATGACATCGTCTTCTGCTTCTGAGCACTACGCAGATTTGGTATTTCCTGTTGATACGACTGTGCTTTGAATTTCCACATCAGACAATGAAGCTGACTTTAAAGCACTTGTTCAAGCCCAAAACAGACTAAAGAACAGCGATAACAATAAAGCTTCTTAAAGTTAAAAGTCAGTCCGATGCGCCGCTGGACTATCACCTCCCTTCCTAGTTAGCGTCGGAGTCCACCAAGGATCAGCTCTATCACCCCTCCTCTTTATCCTTTGTATGGATACCATCACGGCCGACCTCCAGTTACCTCATCCATGGTCTCTCCTCTTTGCCGATGAGGTATTCCTCGCCAGAGAACAGACAGAGAAGAGACCAAAACGACGACTCAACTCTGGAAGACCCGGCTCGATGAATATGGTATGCGGCTCAATACAAAAAAGACCGAATACCTGGAAGGAGGCCCCCAAACTGATGGCACCATCATAATTGACAACGAAGAGTTGATGAAGACAGAAGAGTTCCGCTACTTGGGCTCAGTCATCAGCTACGATGGAAATATCACCTCCGATGTCCGAGCACGAATAAATGCAGCCTGGTTAAAATGGCGACAGGTAGGGCTGGGCCATATCATACCATTCACAGTAATACCGGTATAATGTTAGGCAACGATAAGAAAATGAAATATGGCGATAGAATATGGGTAAAACGCGCATGCGCAGTGTCTTTGTTTTCATACTCACATGGAGGAAAACCCATGGCAGCGACGGAGAATGAGAAGGGGGAAAGCGGATCGTTGAATGAAACGGATGAATGAGAACTGGTTTGTAAAAATGCTGCAACTTCAGTGGTGTGGAACTGGTTTGGTGTTTGTCCGTCAGATACACAACAAAGCACTATTTTTGGTAGAGCATGCTAGCGGGCCGTCGTTATTACCGTGTTTTTGGAAAACACAGCACACTTAAAATCAATCCTTTGATTTTTCTGAAAATCGACAGTGCCCCTTATAATCCCGTGTGCCTTATGTATGAACTCTGGTTGTGTTTACTGACCTCGAAACGATTTTATGTGCTACACAGCGCTCACCGCTTGGATTGTTGGAGCATTACGGCTATCATAGGCAGGAGCCTCGCGGAGTGATACGTACTGTTCTTCAACATAATATTACCGTATTGTGTGTGTATATAACCTCTTTTTAAGTTTTGTGTATATTATACATGGTTATGCTGAGGATATGTCGGCCAGTTTCCACTCCAAATGCCTTTTGGTTAAACTGACAGCAAGGAATTTGCATTTGCACTGTTTTTTTTTGCACTAATAAAGTTGTGGAGTTGTAAAGTATTTTGTCTAGTGTCAATTATATCATCAGTTATGTCGTTAGTTATATCGTTATTGCAAATTTTCAAATGTATATCGTGATAAATATTATTGGTCATATCGCCCTGCTCTAGTCACTGGTATCCTTTGTGACAGAAGAGTGCCAGATCGACTCAAGGGAAAAATCTACAAAACGGTGGTCCGCCCAGTAGCCCTGTATGGCTCCGCATGTTGGCCCGCATTGACCACACATGAACAGGCCCTAAACACCATGGAGATGCGCATGCTCGATGGAGCCTGGGAATTACAAGATGGGACTGTGTTACGAAACAAAGACATATGGAAGCGACCAGGTGTAGCCCCAATTAAAGAAAAGATGCTCGAGTCCCGCCTGAGGTGGTATGGACACGTGATTCGAAGCGATGAGAACTCTGTAGCAAAAACGGCTATGAGGACCGACCCAGAAGGACGCCGGCCTCGAGGCAGACCGAAGAAACAGTGGATGGACAAAATTTAGGAAGACATTAAGACCGTAAACGCATCACCCAAGGACGCCTTGGACAGAACCAAATGGAGAAACCTTTGCCGAAGAGCGGACCCTGCACCAGCGGGAACAACGCCAGTTAGTATTTAGCCATGAACGCTAAGTTTACAGCACAAAGCAAGAATGAAAACCAGCACAAACAGACTTCAAAGCCATCACCATGGTGATTCTACTTTAGAAACCAATAGAAACAGTTTGTTACCTGTTGAAGTTGGAGGTGTGTCTGCTGGGCTGGGTCAGCTTTAACATCACTCTGGATTCTTGGCTAGCTTAGCCTCAGCATGCTGTCTGTGCAGACGCTTGCACAGAGCGTTTGCACTTCACCATCGTGCTCTAGACTGTCCCACTATTTTCCTCCACTGGTACATGAACTGAAATCACTTGTAGTGCACAGTGAAGTGCAAGTGGAGCGGATAAATCGATAAACAGACTAACAATTCCAAGAAACTGAACTACCGAGAACTGGGTCGCTACAAGAACCGGTTCTCGATTAGCATCCCTACCCGTGATCAGGGTCCTGCTGGCTGTGCAGCATATGAGGCTGAAAACTATAAGAGACAGAGCAACAGTGGCCCCCAGACTCTGGAACTCTCTGACAGCAGTTTGTACAGTTTTATTTACTTTAACTTTACTTTTAATCCTGACCTAAAGCAAACAGCTAGAAGAAGAGTGGAATAGCTTCAGGACAATGAGTGACAGTCCTTGAGTGGCTGAGCCAAAGCCCAACCCACAGAGCATCCGTGGAAAGAAGGGTTGGCTGATTTAACCTCAAAGTTAGATCAAGTTAATTTTGGCAAAATCATAATATTACCATAATGATATTTTGATATGACATTTTTATACCATGTAAAACGGCGTAGTGCTGTTATGATGGATCATAATAACAGAGACGTGACTAATGCTGTTCACAGACAGACAGAAGACACTGCTCAGATCCAGATGTGTGAACCATGTAGAGACCTGCAGCGCCTCAGGTGCTGAATTACGCAACATTTTTTTAAACTTTGACAAAAGTGTAATTCTACATTGTTTAAGTGTCCCTTCAGTGGTTTTAAAACCAAATATACTCTAGTTCGAGGTTATTAAATATGAAAAAACAGAAACCTAAAGACTAAATAAGTGATACTCTGCAGATCAATGAATAATAAAAAAAATACCTTGAACACATTTGCAGCCTAATAAAATCTTAGCATTTTCTATTTTTTAATAACTTGAGTGCTATCGTGAACTCCTGGGTGTATCTGCATTTTTATCAATTATTTGATATCAATTTTATCAAATCAGACAAACTGCAGCTGTTGGAAGTGATGCACTTCTAGGACAACACACTGTTTCAAGAGAGCATGTGAGCGCTGAAGCAGGTGGGTTGTGTAAGAAGTTTAGTAGGAATTTTGCCCAGTGAAGGTCCTTAGATATGAAGACGTACTAAGACTGGGAAATAATGGTAGCACAGCTTTCAAGGTTTCACCATTCTAGCTTGGTCATGGCTGACACAATGAGGGAAGCTTCCTGCATTCAGACACAGAGAAAATACATTGAAACATCCTGCCGTAAACTTTGGTTTGACATAAAGCTGCCATCGTCCACAGCTCCATCTGACCTTCACATTACTGGCATCATCCAAACCTGCGACAGTCTCATCTTCCAACAGTTGAGGAGGATTAGGTGAACAGATTCACGATCAAGTATGCACACTGCACCCAACTCAGACAAAGTCATTACCTCTAATTACAATGCCCGCTCGAGGTCCTTAACAAGTTTAGTCAAACCACTAAGAGCCAACGGGGACAGCGAGCTGAGGAGCAAACACTCGACAAGCCACCCTCTTCCAGCCTTATCGTTCACCAGTGACGAAACATGATCCCGATGTGACTCTCTGGAGGCTATAGCTGTGTTTTGACTGCAGGCATCACCAGAAGTGTCAGTCAGCACGAGACAGCAGCTCGATGACAACTCATGAACACGTCCACTTGCCTCTCTTCTCTGGTACAAAGCGTTCGTTGGGTTTTTAAACAGACACAGATACTTTTGTCTGTTCCTTGACAACCAATATATAAATTCTGCCACCTATTAAACACTAAACAATATTTGTTTTCTTACTCCAACGTTTTTACAGCCATTTAATTCTCTGCATCGTTTACATTTATCTGTATGCCTCATTGGAAAATGATCCTTATGCATCTTATAGTGAGCCTTAGCAGAGCCCCTCAGTTGATCCACTGTCTGACCAAAGGTGTTTTAGCTCTCTTCCCCTCCCTTTGTTCTGATTGGCTGCCCCACAGAAAGAATGATGTGGCAGGTTGGTGAAAATATGGAATATAATGAAAAGTTTTCTTTAAACAATGATGTTATGTTGGTCATCTTTCAGAACTGAACCCAAAGTTTTCCTGTCATACAGCAGGACGACAGTCTACAGATTTTTACCTGCAGGTGTTCAGACTCCTGGACACTCAGTGACTGGGATCACACACACACACACACACACACACACACACACACACACACACACACACACACCTTCAGGCACCAAGTTACTTTTTGCACAATACTCAGTGTTTTGCACATTTCCATTGCAAGGTCTTGTCTTGTTTTTTTGGTTTTTTTTGCAATTTTTGCACATTGCACTTTACGTAGTCCTGTGTTCGTCTGTTGTATGTAATATGTAGCGTCGGGGTCTCGGAGGAACGCTGTACTGTACCACTGTACATGGTGGAGATGACAATAAAAGCCAGTTGACTTGAAAAGGTTTCCAGCAAAGTTCATCATACTTGAAATAGAGAACCACGGTGATGAATTCCTAATTCTGACTTCCTTCTTCTTTAGTTGGAAGTGAGCTGTTTTTTCCTGTCAGTTGTGTTCCTTTGGCACGACTGAAGCTGTAATGCTTCATTAAACAACCTTCATCATGCTGTTGTCTGTGCATGCTCAATAGCTGTATAATCCCACAAGACAACAAAGAGTGCAACAGCATTATATTCATTACAATGCATTGTAATGAATATAATGGTATAATAGCACTTAAGAGCACTGTAGTTAACCATTACTGGGCTCCACCTTCTCCTTAGCAAAGAATACTATGGGTGAGAGGGGCAAGGACACAGATAAGTGGACAAACCAATGCAGCAGCTGTGGAAGTGGCCCAAAGGTGCAAATCACCAGGAAAACATTTGCTTTTACATTTATCCAAACTGAGGTCAGTGACCTGGGGTGTGGAGAGCTCCACGCATAATTCCACTTAAAATTTGGACATTTTTATTCACTTTTCAGCCAAAATCTTTGGTTTGTTGTTGTTGTTTTTTCCAAATTAATCTCTCTTAGTGCTTTCACATTCTTTTTGGACAAACTGCACACTGGGGCATTATTAAAGGAAGAATGTTTCATGCCCCGTTTTTGCTAAATAGAAATGTTTTCATTCACTTTCTGTCATGTGTGCAGCATTTAACGATAAATACGGATCCTCGTGTATGTCTCCTGCTCTGTCTGCCTCCGTGGGCTCTTTGTATGGGATCCACGTTTGATTTCACTTCAGCCCCCCCCCCCCCCCCCCCCCCCCGGAGACGGCAGGTAAGGAAACGGACATTTGTTTCGCACCTAGCATTAGCCCCAGTCCCCTTACACTGACACCAAACCCTCTGCCTAATTCACTTTTCTGATCTTGTTACGCTTCCGTTCCCTAGCACGACAAAGGAGATGTTTTCGGGAACTTAGCCATCCGTTGAACATACGCAGTGTCTTACTTTTGTCTCGTTTCTTCAGCGACAGTTGAAAGTGTCGCGGACAGGTTGCCGCTGACCAATTACACTCATTTGAATGAACGTTTAGTGAATTGTAATGTTACACTGCCAGTGTGACGTTTAAAGGCATCAGGTAAACCGACGGGGTTTGCGCCCCCCACACAACAGCAGCCTGCTTCAAGCATAAGGTGCAGGAATTGATGCTACTTCGGAAACAACAGTGCGTAATTTCTTTACGCCACCCATACCAGTAAGGTCAGGCTGAGGTGAAGCTCGATGTGCGCGTCAAAGTGAGCGGTATCACGCAGTTAATGCGTTATATTACCTGGCCGTACACCTTTGGCATCGCCGGTTTACCAGCGCTCCGGCGACTTCGATGCTGCGGGTAGACGCTGGAGACCGACCCGCCTTCGATTCCACTGCGAGCGGGCAGATGCAGCGCTCGAGCCGCGGAGCCACCTCCATCTCCGTGCAGTAAAGCCTCACTTGCTTCTATTGTGAAAAATCCTCTGTTTTGCGGCAGCATGTAACGCTGCTCAGGATGAAGACGAAGAGTCGACGAGTTTATTCCTGCCACGCTGAGGACTAATAAATACAACAAACAGCGAAGAGAGGACAGCATCTCGCCCGCTCGTGATAACGCCATGTTTGTGTATGTTTTGCCTTTTGGATTAGGTAAGACCGAAGAGCTCCTTCTACTGGCAGTCACTGCTACATTCGCAAGCCATGGGAAATTTCAGGAAGTACCACATTTCTCAGCTTCAAATATGCTTCTGCTGGCTCGGTATCACACGCAAAGGCTGTGAACAAGCCGCCCTGTGTCCACGCCATTTGTTTAAGGAGGCAAACGAATTACACAACGACAACTCTGACAAATACAAATAAAAAACAACGCAACAACAAACGTTATAGCCTGCCTAGTACATGAAAAAACTGGTATTGTAAATGTAGAAAGCCCGAGCCAAAGCCGTGCACATATAAACACACACTGCTATGTAACACGTATCAGCAAGCAGTAATATCGTGTAAATTCTTTACTTCGTACAAAGACATCAATATCGTTTTTATTACTGAAAACGGTGTTTTACAAAGGGGACATTTATGACGACGTAGCTGAAAATTTACCTTTATTACGATCGCACACAAAACATTACAGAAATACAACCAGACCGTAAAGGTACCACTTACACCTCAACAATAAATATATTGTAGCTGTAGCAGATAACAGGTCGTTTTAACACATTAAACGTTCTGGTGGTAAATTAATCTGTGACTAGTTGAGCTCTCATTAGTGACACAGTCTCACATTCACATTGTGCTTTTATTCATGGCTAAGGGCTTTGCCAAACATTCAAACACACTCACAGCACCCAAAGACATTCAGTGTAATTTAATTCAGGTTTATTTGTATAGCACCAAATCACAACAACAGACACGTCAAGGTGGTTTATACTGTAAGGTGAAGACAACAGTATTCTGGAGAAATCCCACAACACTCAAATGAGCCCATAAGCAGGCTTTTTGCTATGGTGGGAAGAAAAGGGAGAAATCTCAGGCAGATCCAGGCTCAGGGAGGGGCAGCTATCTGCTGCCACTGGTTTGGGGGTGAGGGGGAAAACAAGAGAAGAAAGAGATGCAGACTTACGTTCCACGATACCATCCACACAGCAGGCCTTTATCTTTTGTCTTATTGCTCTGAGTTAGCTGTAGGGATCATTGCTACTCTCACATTTACATATAAAGCTCCATGGGCACCCAGCATTGATGACCATTGTCCTCACGCTAAGCAGCTATTGTTGCCACACAGTAAGAAGGTCCTGATATTGAACTCACACAGACAGGGCCCGTTTGTGTAGACTTGGATGTTCTCCCTTAGCTTTCATTTTATGCAGGAGTTCCAGTTCTCCCACTCTCAGTAAATGAACACAGTATAGTTAAGAAGTGAAACTGAGTGGGGGTAATCTTGAAGGAAGAAAAATGTGAACAGTACTATGGAGGTGAAGAGAGTGTCGGAAAGGATCACGAGTTTGAAGCTGGAAATTGAAAGGGTGATGTTGAATGATGTCAGCATCCGTGCCCTGCAGGTTGGATGTTTGATGAAACAGGAATTCTGGAGAAATCGGATAAAGTGAACAGAGGTGATGAGGAAGTGTTGGATAGGTACGGTGTTAAGGAGAGTAATACAGAAGGACAGATGGTTGTGGATTTTACAAAATGGGTGGAAATGGTTGCTGTGAGCACTGACCTTAAGAAGAGGCAGAGGCAGGATAACATAAGAGTGGAGGAGGGTGCACACAGGTGGACTATATTTTTATGCAGAAGATAAAATCTCAAATAGACAGGAGACCGCAAGATGGTATCAGGGGAGAGCTCGCTTGGTTGGTAGTCTGTAGGATGGCTTTCAATTCAAGAAGTGAAAGTGAATGAAAGCAGAGGAAAGGATTAAATGGTGAAAGCTGAAGAAAGACGAATATTACACAGAGTTCAGGGAGGAGCTGAAAAGCTCTGGGTGGGAAGAAGTAGTACAGGAAAGAAAAAGTGTGACAATCAAAGAGATGAGTAGACGTGAGTACTGGGAAGCTAGGTGTACAACAAAGAGAACGGTGACAAAAGCAGAGGCTTATAGTGAGAGGTATGTTAGACTGACACTAAAGAAGGAGAATAGGATTCACTGGCTAGACAGAGAGATTAAGCAGTTTAGATTAATGATGAAGATGGAAATATGCTAACAAGTGAATAGTTCGAGGAGCTGATGAATATAGAAAATGAGAGAAAGAGAAGGATGGCTGACAGACGAGGTCAGGCAGGCGTCTCTGTGGAGGGTGATATATGAAGATGACACTGAGATCTGTAATGAGCCTAAGGAGAGGATGGAAGAGAGTCTGGAGAGGTGGAGGTATGCTCTGGGAAGAAGAGGAAGGACAGTCAGCACGAGCAAGACAGAATGGATGTGTGTGAGTATCGGGGAGAGAGGTGAAAGGTGAACATGCAAGGATAAATATAGTGAAGGTCTAAATAAAGTGCCCTCCATGAAGTTTGGAACAACTTCTGCTTTTGTAAACATCTACAGTGGTAAAGTGCACGCTTTCAGCTTGAATTTAATTCATTTTGCAAATATTTTGCAGAACCTGTTAGAGAATTACAAGAATGCTCATACACAGTGCCCCAATTCAGTGACAAGCTGTCTGATGGCCTGCCCTCTCGTTTCTCATGACAAATGAAGCAGACATAATGTCAGAATTTACAGTGTTGAATTTTGCATTTTTAAAAACCCAAATAAACCTATCAGAGAGGCAGCAAAAACTTTAGCTTGTTAGAAAGAATGAAAACAGTGACCAGCTCAGCAATGCCAAGAAGGACTGAAAGACCACAAAAGACAACTAAAGGACATGATGACAGAATTACGGTTAAAAAAACCCAACATCTAACCAAATCAAGAACACCCTTTAGCAGAGGAGTGTATGCCTGTCAACGTCTACACAATCAACAGACACCTTCACGACTGGAAATGCAGAGGATTTTTAGGAAGGTACAAACCAGTGATTAAGACCAGGAAGGTCATATCAGACTTTGCAGTGAACATCTGCACCGTTCTGTAAAAGAAATCTTTGGACAGATGAAACAAACGTCGACTTGTAGAAGAGCAATGGGAAGAGAAAAATCTGGAGGAGTGACACGGCTCATGGTCCAAAGCAGACCATATTATCTGTGTAACACAGCAGCGGCAGCAGCAGCAGCATTGTTGCATGTATGGGCATGTCATGCTGCCAGTGTAACCAGGCCACCAGTGTTTATTGATGATGTGACTGCTGATAAGTAAAAGGATGAAGTCTGACGTGTACAGAGATAAACTCCAGGCTCAGGTTCAGCCAAATGCTGCAAAACTGAAACTGAATGCAGAGAGAAGCACAAACAAGGAGCAGCTTCGGGCGACTGCAGTAAAGGCCTGGCAGAGCAACTCAAGGGAGGAAACAACATTTGGTGCTGACCATGGGTTCGAGGCTTAAGGCAGTGATTGACTGCAAAGTTTTGTCATCCAGATATTAAAAAGAGTTTTTATATTTAAAATTATGTTTAGTCTGTCTCATTAATTTTGATCTTCTAAAAATGGAGAACAATTTATAAAAAGTCTGCCTTAAACAGTTTTTGAAAAACAGTTCATTGAAGAGTTAAAACTAAAAGTTGAATCACATATTGATTGATTTACAATCCAGTGTGTCACTGCACCAAACATTATAGAGGACACTTCCCTGGGTCATCCATCCCAAGCAATGGACAGGACACTAAAGAGTTGAAGACAGGTAAAGAAGTGCAGGTGGCACAGAGTGGGTGGAGACGAGTGTTATCCAGAACACTGAAGATGGGTTGTGGACTGCACTTCACGATGACAGGAACGCAAAGCATACCACCAAGGCAACAATGGAGTGGCTAAAGACCTCAGTCCTATGGAAAGAAGATCAAGTTGCCGGGGGTCAGCCAAGAAACCTCTGGAAAGAGGGGTGGACCAGAATCCCTCCTGAGATGGGTGCAAACCAAGAAATGTTTTACTGCTGTTAAGCGTTTCTCAACCAAGTATTAAGTCATGTTTTGCTTTGCAATCAAATACTTATTTCTCTCAATGGCATTCAAATCCATTTATAACTTTTATGTAATATTTGGGTGATATTCCATCTCTCTTCATTAAAATCAAAGTACCATAAATATATCATATTCTAATAATAATACTGTTCATTTCTTTGTAAGTAAACAGTTGATTGTTTCCCTGTAAAGCATGTTAGTAAATTACTTTTAGATGTGCAGTTGTGGTTAAGCTGCTTTAGCTCTCAGCTGTACCTTCATATTCTAAAATGAGCAAACCATCCTTACTTTATCAGCATATAATTTACCTAAATTTGGGATTGTTCCCAACACCAATAATATTGCCAATATTAGCTAACAGTAGTACAGATGTTTTAGGGAAAGCCTACAATACATTTGCTGTGCCAACGTTTAGTGTATATGCATGTTAAATTGTCATTTTCACTAGAAGAATTCAGGTTTATGTATGGCCAGAGACATTGTGTTGCTTCCTATAAAAAGAATGCACAATGAGCAAATCACTTTACATGTAGACGTGTAGATGTTACCAACAGAAAGTCTCTGAGACGGCCAACCCTGAACAGAAGCTACACAGACTCTCGTGAGTCAAATCCTTACATAGCCGTATCCCTCTGAATCTAACGTGGCTCTGTTCTCTCTCTGGTATTCTTTACTACCACTCAGTCTGGATTGTGATGGGATAAATCTGTGCTTCCCCATCCTCTTTAAAGTATTACTGTATGCTATGTGTGCAGTCAAAGTGCAAATTGTTTATACAGCTCTGCAATATTACCACATTTCTCCACAATATCTCCAGTTGGTGGTCAATTTCCTCCACTTTACTTTCATTGATTTCTTTCTTCAGAGATTACTTTCAGAAACATCCTCCAAGATTCTCCTTTTTTTTCTGCACAATCTTTGAATTATTTGGATATCGACTGGGTTCCCACTGGACAAAAGAATTAGTCTTTGTTATAACAATATCACAGGTATAATGTGCAGCCAGGAGCAGGGTTTAATCATGGTTTAAATGCAGATTAGAGACAGGCCTATTGTTTTTGGTTTGGTTTAGTTTGAATCAGGTGTAAATGTCTTAACTTCCACCAAATCGAGTATTCAATTAACAAACCTTTCACCTGTTTGGAAATGCCATCAAAAGAAAAGTGTAAAAAGTATGAGAATTCATTTCAAATATCTCATCTTCTATTTTCTGAAGAATGGCTTGTTTAGCATGTGGCTTAAACTAAACCAAGTCTGGACCCTAGATTGTCTTTGGTGTCTTGGTGGATGTTAAGAGGTTAACTGTGCGGTTGGGTTTTGTGTGTGTGTCAAGCTGCTGTCATTATGAAGCAGCTAACTTCTATTGTAATTCCTCATTACAAGAGCGGCTTCTCCCATCCACCTTCAGACTGCTCAGCTGCTGCAGTGCTAATGTTAGCTATACTGTTGTTTCATGTGTTGAAATTGTAACGGTCGCAAGGTAATGTGAAGGGGACCAGATGGGAAAAAACCCACACGAGCCTTCAGTCGTTTTTCAAAGCTTTGAATATATTCTTTTTTCCACGTACAGAGGTTTAACATGCTCACCAGCGACACATATAAAAATGAACAACCCAGCCTCTCAAAAAACCCAAATAGATGCTGGTCATACCGCCACCAATAAAATTTAAAAGATTTCCCCCCGACACTGCCCAGCTACAAAAAACCTATACAGTGAAATACTGCAGTTATTCTAACACACCTCACATGTATCTGATTACAAACACACCCCAGCTAAATAATATACAAACTAACTAAATCAAATCAAACTGAAAATAATTTCCTGATCCAATCAGCCTCTGCAAATAAGTCTTTTGAGCTAATGTTGCTGTTTGCATGTGGTTCCATTCATTCCAAGTTTATTCTAATGTTGAGACGTTACCATATTTGGCCATATTTAGTAACTGTGAAATGGATAAGTGCACAGTACTAAACAGTGTAGGCTAAAGCTGAGGAAACCCTTTTATTTGTCAGATAATTCCAGTTAATTCTATTAGACCAGTGTTTACCATATCTGTGTTGAATCAACACATTTCTTTTCTTCTTTTCGTACAGCAAACAATCAGCTCTAGATGTATTATCACTCCTGGAGCCTCCTTTGTAGAGCACGCAGGAAGTAGAACATTAAGGAGATGATGGGCTACAGATTGTTTAATGCCTGATCTGGCTGTGATGTTTGCCTTCTCACTTCAACCTCCTCAGTGTAATTTCTCCAAAGGCTGGGCTGCAGTGCATGTGTAAACAGCTACAATGTGAGACACAGCCATGTTTGTTTCTCCATCAAATGCACCCGAGTGTCAGCTGAACACTGATTCAATGGAAGAACAGAACTGAAGGAAATCTGAACATTTATACAAAGACATTGATGTGGTCTGTGCCACCAATCTGCTCAGGTTTGTTTGCTGCTACAAACACCACTAGTTCTTTATTCTTCGTGTCAGGAATGTCTGTTTATTTGAAAGTTCTCCTCCTCCTTTCCTTCAGCTTCTCTTTCTCTCTTCTGATAATCGGAAGGTTAGCGGTTTGATCCCTGGATGCTCCAGTGTGCTTGAATCAGTACCTTGGCACAAATACTGAACATCAATATGTTGATCTGAGTATGAATGTGTGTGAATGTGTGTATGAAACATGTTGTATAAAGTGTTGTTATAAAGAGTAGAGAATACGGTCCATTTTATATTTACTCCGAGGGAGTTGTGGGCGCTGCAGGTGGAGCCTCTCCTTCCCGGGGCTCTTGGCTTGACACCTGTTCTGCATTCGTTCGTGACCTTTCCACTCCACCTTTCTGGAGACCCCTCTGCCTGTCACCTCGGAGTCATCTGCTCAGGAAACAAATGCCATTGCAAAATTTACAAGATCACCTTGGCCCTGACTAACCACTTCTTTCCTCTTAGGCACACACTCCTGCCCCGTGCTTGTAGAGAAACATGTTGGTCTCATCTTTTGTGCACACTTGTGTTTTGAACAAGGTAAAAATGTTACCACTCAAATATTAATGAGTGACTGACTGTGCTTTGGACAAACAGAGGAAATCAGAGATGAGAAGAAAAGTGCTTGTGTGCATGATGGAAACAGCGCTACATAAGAACCAGTCCATTTACAAACAGCTAACTGAGTCTGAGTCTTGTTTTGCAGCTCAGGACCCGGGCGCCTCGTAGTGGCTGAATAAACCATGAACTCCTCTGTATACCAAAGTGTTCTAGAGTCAAATGTGGGGCCGTCTGTCTGAGAACTAAAGCTTGGCTAAAAGTGGGTCATGCAACAGGACAACGATCCCAAGCACAGCAGCAAATCAATAGGAGAATGGCTGAAAAAGACTAGAATCAGAGTTGTGCAAACAAAGTCCAGACTTCAAACCTGACTGCAGTGCTGTGGCAGGAAGAGACATGATGTAATATATAATGTGTTATTATTGATCTCATTTTAAAACCTGGTAATGACTAGAATATTTTTTCATTATGCTCTGATATAAAATCTTTGAACTGATGGAAGGTATTACTTTTTTAAAACCATGTTTTTTTTAGTTTTTGTGATTATTGATTATTTCCACCTGATCATTTTAAATAACATTTTTAGCGTTTTTTTGCTGTTGTTGTTTTTTGTTTGTTTGTTTGGTCTAAGTTTGCTTTTACAGTTCCAGCTACAACATAATAGAAAGTTTAGCCGAATCAGCAGCTGCATCCATCCACTGTAACAAGGCAGCGTTTAACATTCTCCTCAGCTGCCTGGCAACAGCAGCCATGTTGTTAATATGAGTAATCAGGTAGCAGTTACAGAGAAAGCCAAAGATCCAAAGTAAGCAAACATGGAGTCAGGAAACAAACACAGGGGAAGCAAAAAGTCCAAAAACAGGTCAAAAGTCTCTAAACACGTCGAATAAACATCTACACAAATATGAGACAAGCTGAAATTACATGCATGAATCGCTGGAATACTTGACTACAGAAAATACTAAGTGGTGACATAATAGCACTGTGTCTTACATATATAAATATGAATAAATATAAAGTGGACAACGACTGATCAGATAATTGTATTCAGCCGCTGCACAGAACTTTACGTTACAAAAAAGGGATGTGAAATAGAGACAACGGAGGTCGTGGCGCTTGTGTGAGTGAGAAGGTGCAGATGTCAGCAATTTCACACCTGCGAGTGAGAACAGGTGGTCATTACAGCTGGAAACACAAGACACCATCTGCTAATGAAGCTGGCCAGATAACAGCTGCTACTGTGGAAATGTACTACACGTCCCTTTGAGATACACGCTATCTCAAGGTTTTTACAGGCTTCATTAAAAAAAAGTTACTCTATTTCTCTGAAAATGAAATATTACAGATGCTGGGTTTTCTTTGGTGGTGGTGGTGGTGGGGGATTCATTTGTACTTGAAATGTACTTCATTCCTGCCCAATTTTGCAGTAAAGTGAGTAACAAAACTACTGTGTAACATAACTGTGAGAACCATTCCTTCTTTGCTTTGGACACATAGTCGTTGTGGGTCTACATTGAAGAATTAAAATATAAAACTGCAGAGTCTTGGGTGGAAGTCCTGTATCTGACCCCCGACCCCACCCCCTCAAGAACTTGAGAGTGACATGATATTGATCCCAGTCAATAAAGAAAGGCCAAAATACTACTAATAATAACAACAATAAAAGGATAATTACATGAAATATTACATCAGACATTGAAGAGACAGAGACCAAGAGTTCCCTCTAAGTCTAAGTCATGTTTACTGGTGAGTTTTGTTTAAAGATGGAAAGAAGCAGTTGAGCATCATTACCACAGCCTAGCCATTTTAAAGCACATCTCTAACTGTACTTTTTTCTTTGCTTTATCTGTACAATGTCATAATCTACTCTCCTGCCACAAGGCAGCAGCATTGATCTGCACTTAAATCCACCACCTCAGCAGCTTCATCCCATACACACTTCACTCACAGGCAGCTCTAATCTTTTTCTGTATAATTCCATTGATTTGATTCACCCAGGCAAAATGAAGAGATTTGAAGGTACCCCTCATGACAAGCAGTTAGCAGACAGTTTGTCTTTTTTAGCTTAAATTAATGGTTGTTAGCTTTGAATTAGAGCTTTGATGCGTTATCGCCATATTGGGACGTTACAGTATGTTATGAGGAATCACTAAACAATGATTAAGAAGAATGTGACTGTAATTACTTACACAGCTACACTGAAATATATACTGGTTTGTCGCTTTTTCCCACTTAGAGTTGCTCGTGGGTCCTTACATAAGTAATTTCAAGCACTTGCAGTATTTTGGGTCATTAATTTGAAACATTACAAAAATAAACTTTAATTTTAGGGTTCAACAGGACATGAAAACTTCAAAACGTTCATGATTCTTTGAGTGTCATCTCTCCCTCTTAATGTCTTTGATGTGATGAAAGTTCTTTAATTGACTGATTGAATGTGTGATGTCAGCAGTATATTTGTGGAACAGGCAGAAAAGATTAAGGGCTACAACTATATATTACATTATAAGCAAAATAAGCAAAGGATGTTAAATGAATGTGTTTTTCAGCATTTCTTAATGAAATTTCACCTCCTTCACACTCTTAGTCTGCTATTTATTGTTTATGCTACATTTTGGACTACATTTCCCAGGAGCAGCGAATGTTCGTCAGACGCGCGCGGTACAGCTTTGACTCTTACGTTTAAATTGACAGCAACTTCTAATTGGACTATATAGAAATTAGCAGTGGAGTAATTTACTTTGCAGTTCTTCTGACATCTTTTCAAGGACTACATGAAGATATTTAACTCTTCAACATAGATCCTGAACATCTTGTAAGTGCCTGTTACCTCTATTTTATTTTATTTTTTAAATATTAGCAAAAGTAGCTGTTAAGCAGCTATTAGCAGCTAGGCTAACTCGGTAAACCAGAAAAAACAAGGTTTTGCTAAACAGAGTTTTAATTAATAACTTCTCACAGTTGAATTTGTGATTAATGGGGAAGGTGAGAGCTGAGAGAAGAAGGTCCCAGCTTTCAAAGGGCCTGAGCTGGAGCAAAGTGACACCAGCTGAAGCCTGTAATGGAAACTAAGCATTGTGTAAGACAGGGCTCTGCAGCTGTGGGGACGGGATATACAGGCCTTGGCCTTCCATGATCTCCTGACAAATAGAGACACAGCCTTGTTGGTCCGTTTAAGAGAGGCCTCACTTTCCAAAGAGAATTACTCTTTTCCCCTTATCAGAGGTCGCATTTGTTAATTTAATCTTGAAGGTCTGTGTCCATTTAATGAATTTGATGTATCAAAGGTGCGAAAGTACCGATACTCTTTACTGAAGATACTTAAAAAAAATACTTTGGTAAATAGTGAAGTAGTGATTAAACTTTTTCAAGAAGGTAAGAAGTAGCTCTTTGAAGGATGTTTCTACCAGCTAATTCTGTACAAAGCTAACTGAACCTTGTGCTTTATTAATGTCACTATAAAATATTATTATTATTATTATTATTATTATTATTATTATTATTATTATTATTCTTTGACTTTTCCTCCACACCCAAACAGAAAAATGAGTGTCATCAGGAGTTTGAGTGGGATTCAGCAGGTGGGGGAACCCAGAGATCAGGTGTAGTGGCTCAGTTTGGGGAAAAGGATCACAACTCGCATTCATTTCTATTGAGAGCTCACACAGATTATTTTTGTACAGGCTGAGATCAGCTAACCCGTACTGCTGCTCCTCTCAGGTTTACTGCTTTTTGGGGATTTACACAACTGAATTCAACAAGATTTAACCAAGTATTTCACCCTCTACACCACACGTGTTGAACTCCAGGCCTCGAGGGCCAGTGTCCTGCAGGTTTTAGATGTGTCCTTGATCCAACGCAGCTGATTTAAATGGCTGAATGACCTCCTCAACATGTCTTGAAGTTCTCCAGAGGCCTGGTAATGAACTAATCATTTGATTCAGGTGTGTTGACCCAGGGTGAGATCTAAAACCTGCAGGACACCGGCCCTCGAGGCCTGGAGTTTGACAGCCCTGCTCTACACTCAGGGTATACTGTTTATACTGTCTGCATACGAGGCAAATGTACACATTATTTGCCACATACACAGTAAAACTATGTTTTTACTGTTTATTTACTACAATACAGCAAGTTAACCTGTTTATCCTGCGCTAGACTGCTGGGTGTTTTCATACAACCACTGAATAACACAAAGTATACACTTCAGGTTGTTTCACAATATTTAAAAAAAACCCAAAAAACAACTTCACACCATACGGATCCAATATCTGATTTAAAGCTGATGATAAACAGGAAATGTAAAGCTTAGGTGTAATACCTAAGCTCTACATTTCCTGTTTATCAAACACCTTTAAACAGAACTTTGTTCTTCCTGTCATCTCCTGTCTTTCTCCATCTCTGAGTAAATTTAGCTCTCATCTCCTTGTAAATACAGCGGCGGTACCTTTAGCTGAAACTTTGCATTTTAATTACATGCCACTTTAAAAGCCTTACTCCTTTTGGCCTACTTTATCACCTCAGCCCTGTATAGCGCTTTAGATTAAGGATAAATTATCTTTATGCCTCTTTCATTCCTTTCTATGTGATGAGCACAGGTGATGGAAACACCAGTAGGATTGTCTTTTTATGTGTCATTGTTCCTTTCGTTTAAGATGCACACATATGTTTGCATATACCTCTTTTAAAGCAAAGTGCAGATACCAGAAAGTTCTTAAGTACAGTAACAGAGTATTTTTACTTTGTTACTTCCTGCCTCTGCCACTTCCAAATCAGGCCATTGATATGAACATACGAGCTTAAATATGCTTAAGAGTTTTCTGGGCTGTTTTTACAGAGAAGCACCTCCCTGTGGTTTGTGCACTCTGACATTTTCAGAAACCTGGTTACCTCATTAGTGTTTAAATGTAATCCAGTGTTGGTTACTGTGGCCAGTTTCTCCTGTTTTCCTGTTTGTGTTAGAAAGTCTTTCAACCCAATTTCAGCAGAGTTGAAATTGACTCTTTAAAATAAAGAAAGGTACAGTACTGCACTTCTAGCAAATATTAATTCTATAAATCAACAGAGTAAATAGTTTAAGAAATCATGGCCTCCTCCACCTCATTCCCTGCACACTAAGTCCTACTCCCCTTTTACAAATCTGAGTCAAATCCTCTCTGCCTTTCTCAGCCGTCTGCTTCCTGAAGCATGAACATGGGTTGGAAACGGGAGTTAGGAAGTCCTGCCGTCCACCATAATGGATGCTGAATGAAAGTTTTAAAGGGTTAACATTATTGTACATTTCTGAATCCCTCTAAGCTGAAGCTAACAATCTCATATTTTAAAAACCGTACAGACATAATATCTGAAAAAAAGTCTCACTTGAGAGCTCCTGATGCTATAAGCTCCAATGCACAATGTTTGGGGGAAAAAAGCTAGTGTCATGTGTTATTTAAACCAACACAAATATGGGCAGAAGGTTCAGGATGTCCTCGTCACAGTACAGAGGAATCAAACAGACTGACTACATTGTGCTCGACATGCTGTGTTGGTCTCAGACTCATGAATTGTTAGCCAAAAGCAGCATTTGCAAAGGTCACCTTTTAAACAGACAGTGGTATTTTAACACTATCTAAGAAAGATACCAGTGTTTTTCATCGTGGGATGCAGTATCAGTAACATGCTGAACTGGGTTTAATTAGTAGTTTTCTGTGTAAATTTCAATTAAAAGAAATGCATAAATATTAATATATAAGTAAGCTGGGAGTTTATTTAATTTTATTTGACAATATTTTAATTGGCTGATTCTATTATGGTGTTGCTGATTTGTCATTTTTATGTATTACAACACAAACCCACATTAATTCAAACTATACTTTGTTTGATGCTGACAAAGCTGAGTGTTTTTTGAATGTCAGATTTTCCATTCGGAGTTCTGTCGTCTCACAATGGAGGACGCAGGAGCAACGGCAGGAAAACTGATGCCAGCAGCACTAAACACGAGGATGGTGAACAGCAACAACGGGCTGAGACAGACGAGCTCTCAGGAGGTGAGGATAGCTGTCCAATAGCAGCCCAAAACTCGTTTCTTTAAAAAATGGAAATCCAGAGAATAATTTTTAATATTTGTGTCCATTCAAAAATGATAGCAGACCCACCGGTGCATGATTAACATGAATCGGTTATTAGACTGACTCGTTATTACAGCCACATCTTTCAAAAAGGGTCCTGAAATCTTTGTTTTTGTCTCTTGATATGCATGTAATTCTTTCTAGTGGAAGGTTTGACATCAAATTTGACTGCTCTTCCTTTCAGTGTGTTTTTAGATCCTCTGTAGAGGCACAAGATAATACCTTCAGTGCATGCTGTGTCTCCTTTAGGAGATAGTTTTGGTTTCAGTATGGACCGATCGTGGATACAGTCAGTCTCCAGAGGCCCATTTGAGCCTGGAGGAAGCCTGCTTTGATGTTTGGAAGCATTAAATTATTTCAGTGTGATCAGTCTTTTCCTCATTCACACAGAGTGTGTGACGTTAGTGACATTTTAAAAGGACTTTCATTTCTGGTAAGTGGACAGAATGAAAAGGAACCAAATCTGATGAGTGGTTGAGATGGTTGTTCCGGTGTGGTCCGTCTTCCTGCATGACGATGCTACTGTGGCACACGCTGCTGTTCAGGTGTTGCCTTTGAATTTCCTCCCTCAGGTCCTTGAGGCTCGATGACTGTGTCAATCTGGGAAACAAACCCTTCACATGAAGTTCAGGCCAGTTTAAAACAGAGGTGATGTTGCACAATGAAGGACCGTCGTGAAATCAACAAGCTTAAAAGAGCTTCACGGTAGCAGTCTAAAAATAGCAGCTGTGCTGGGATCTGCGTGAAGACAGTCGTTCATTAGGCCGTTCTTAATATTCTGTATGTGTAATTTTGATGCAGTAGTGTCAGTAAGATTGTTCATCTCAGGCTGTTTTCCCACATGAGCTCCTTACAGTGGCAGGAGAGTCATTGTCCAGAGTAGCCTTAGAGACTGGAAACACTCTGCTTTTGGTGAGGGAGGCAGGTCACATGATCAGCACTTATTCACCGCAAATTTCTCACATTCATGGTGTTGGACCTCACAGAGCCTCTGCTGGCAGGATCATGCTCCATTACATGGAGAGATGTGGATCTAGAAAAGTTCAGGGCTGAGGTGTGTGTGAAAAATGATTTGTAGATTGGGAGTGTTATTCCTCCTTAAAACATTTCACTGCGGACAAATTGTGCTTGTGTATAAGGCAGGACAATATAGCCAAAAATATCTATCACGATATATATGAAAATTTGTGATAACGACATAGCTGACGATATAATTGATGCAAACAAAATACTTTACAAGTCCACAACTTTATTAGTGCAAAAACCCATCATTGTATTTTCACTTACACAAGCAGCTGATGTAACAGTGCAAATGCAAATTCCTTGCTGACTGTTTGCCCAAAAGGCATTTCCAGTGGAAATGGGCTGACACATCCTCAGCATAACCATGTATAATATCCACACAAGTTAAAAAGAGCTGCTTTGCAACATGAAACTGCAGTGTGCCAAATAAATAAGTCAAATACGTATTTTTTGGACCATAAGGCGCACTGTTGATTTTTGAGGAAATTAAAGGATTTTAAGAGTGCCTTAGTGCGAAAAACACGGTAATAACGACGGCCCGCTTGCATGAGCTACCAAAAAATGTGCTTTGTTGTGCATCTGATGGACGAAAGCCAAACCAGTTCCACACCACTGAAGTTGCAGCATTTTTAGAAACCAATTCCGGTTCATCAGTTTCATTCAACGATCCGCTTTCCCCCTTCTCATTCTCCGTCGCTGCCGTGGGTTTTCCTCCATATGCATATGAAAACAAAGGCACTGCGCATGCGCGTTTTACCCATATTCTATCGCGATATTTCATTTTCTTATCATTGCCCAACATTATACCGGTATTACTGTGAACTGTTTAATATGGCCCAGACCTACTTGTGTACATAGTCACTCTGCAGAGCAGGAGAAACTCTGCTGGGTTGATGTTTGAATGCATGAAAACATTTTAGTGTCATCAGTTTTTTTCCTCATTGCAACAGATGGAATGTGCAAATGTAAATGAAGAGAACTCTCCACAGAAAAAGAAAAAGAAGGCCCCCTCTTTGGAGTCAGCCAATCCATTTGAGACTATAGCTGCAGGTATGCCAGTTATGCAAAAGTGTGAACGGTGTAGTGTTGTGTATGGTAACGTTTTGGTTACTTTAGTGGAAACAAAAGCAAACACATTTCTTTTTTTTTTTTCTCTGGCTGGCAGCATGATGCCACAGGAAATTAGAGTGAGGCTGCTTCATAAACAGGATGTGATTGTGTTAAAAAACAGGATATAATTTATTGACCTTTCAGTGGAAGTAGTAAGACTCTAGATATTAAATGATAACAGCTCGCATCTTTTAGCTGCTCTGAAATGATGTCAGCAGATACGCGTCTTAGTGCAATTGTTCTGTTAGTCATGCAACCTGATTTTAAATTTCTGCAACGAAACCTGCTCGTATTTATATACGTATTCACATTAAAAACATACTGAAAAAAATGGTGAAATGACAGCTAAGCAAAGACATTTGCAGCATGCCTAACATGGATTTGCTTTCTTGTTGTGTTACAGGTGTGAGCAAGGTGCTGAGCGTGCTGGTTTCTGAGTTTGCTGAAACTTTAAGGTATTTACACAAGTCAAGACCGATTCTTTCTCATGATGCCAATTAAACATGGCTGATCAACATTTTCTCATGAAGAAGGGGAATGTAGTACCCTACCAGCACCAGCTTTATCCTGATGGGTGTGTCCAAACCTTTGACTGTTACTGTAGCAGAACAGCACTGGATGTTTGGCAGTATCCAGATAAAAGAATATACCTTTGGTGCCTTTACCGCACCAAGGCCGTTCAAGTTTAGCCACAAGCAGCAGCTCATTACGTGACCTTTTAAAACGGGGATGTGATGCTGATTTCCATTCGAATAGAATCAGTGTTTTTGCAGTGATCGTGCCCGACCTTGGAGCTCGCCTCTGAAGGGACGAGAAAGACACAGTCTCGTCCGAGCAGTCAATTTTGGCCAGGTTACAGTCCAGGTGAACGGGCGAGTCGCACTGTTTGGGGAAACAATCAAATATGTCCTGGCCAAGACCACAACACGCGTGACTGTGCAATACTACATTTACCACACAGGGAGGAGACAGAGGCAGAAATCTGTTATGAAGCCTATACAAAACTTTAAATTGCTTTAACCTGGACCTGGAATTGACAGAAGGACTTAACAGTGATCTGAAATTGCACCACCCAGTTTACTGAGTCAGACTTCCCTGAATTGACTGGCAGTAACTGGTGTGACAAAAACTTTGATGAACCAGGAAATTAAATGTTTGGATGTACCAAGAATAGAGCATAGAGTGTATAACACATGGGTGCCAAACTTACGGCCGGCAGGTCACATCTGACCTGTGATACAGTTATACCCGGCCCGCGAGATAATTTCATATGTCTGTTATTATGTGGGAGCCAAATCTTCAGCCCTGCTGAGAATCCATGCAGACAGAGGTGAGGCTTTACTTTGATGGGCACACCATGTGGCCACACGCAAAGGAATCCAAACTCGTCCAGGTTTTAAAGCTCATGTGTGTTCTCCATAGCAGTAGCAAATCCATAGAAGGCTTTTATGAAAACACTGAATAAAAATGGCTTCCTTTACAAAGACTAAAGTTACAGTTCAGTAGTGAAAATGACATAAACTATATACAAAGTCTTTGATGACAGAGATGCAGAAATGTGTGCATGTAGCACAGAGCCATGGCTCAGTGTCAAAATGAGTCTCAGTGGCTGAATGTGCACATGAAGCCATTTATAATTCTTGTTTGATCTGCTGCTCACCACAAACACAAATGTTGCACTTTTAACTGTATTTTTGTAAGTTTTAAGGCTTTTTGCTACTAATAAAAGCCTCCACTTCATTCTGCACAAATTCATTAAACAGTGAAATGAAAAAAGTTTGTTTTTAACTTTCCACCACAGTTTTTTATAACTAGACTTAATAAAGTAATTCTGTAATATCATGTAGAAAAATGGCTAAACATGTAACTTGACACTGACAGAAAGGAGAGTTTCACTGGTCCGGCCCACTTAAGATCAAAGCGGGCCGTATGTGTCCCGCTTAACAATGAAATTAGGGACACGGACTGATACAAAATGTCTAATTTGAAGGTAAAAATGTGACTGAGGAAGAGGAACTTAGCTTAGAGCTCAGAGAAGCAAGTAAATTTATCATAAATGACAATGTCACTGAAGTGAAGCGTTTCATCCTGTCCCAGTCTAAACCAAAATTATTGCTGGCTTAAAACAACTGATTGCTTTTTGTTGTTGCACAGCTTCATGGTTAGTGTTTGCCCACTGTTGTAGGGAGAGTGCTGCTGCAGACACCTCACAGATGAAGGAGCTGGAGGCCATTTTGGCTGAAGCACGAAACCTGGAAGGTCACCTCAAAGAGAAGAAGAAACATCTGAAGGAAACACTGGCTCTTATTTCTGATAAACTGGAGGGTTAGTGTGCTGCCTGCCCTGTCACCTGTGTGAGGGAACACACCTTTTTGTTTGACTTTGTGAACAGCTTTGTTTGTGTAGTGTACTTATTCATTTACTAAAGTAGAACCGGATTCTAAGATTTATGTTCTTTCCCAGTGTTCTGTGCTGCTGTTCAAATACATTTAAGAAATATGTTATTGTTCTGGGTTTGAGTCAAATGTGTCCTTAGTGACAATTTGATTATTGAAGGTTTACAATTCAGTTCGTTGTAAAACTCATCTGACCAAATGCATCATTATAAAATATCTATTTCAGAATTCACAGCATAAAAGCGCAAAAAAAAAGCATAAATGAAATTTAATTTAACCTCATGACTGTTTATAAAAACAAACAAACCCTGTACACAAAACTTTGCTGTGTTTATCTTCGTTCGAAGCAAAATGCTGCAATAATGCAGTTTTGTTTTCTGCGTTTTTGATCTTAGGGTGCCCCCAAGCATTTCTTATGAGAATAAATGTTGTTACCAGGTGTTTAAATGCAGCTTTATTTATTGACAAAATGCTCAGTGAGTCATGAATGTTTCTGAAATTGTACATTTTAAAGTCACAGAGGTTTCTCCAAAATGTGTTGTGTTTGTGCATTACCTTAACAGTATCATAAAATCAGTTTTACTTTTTTATATCAATGCATGAAATAGCAGATATTAAAAAAACCCTCACTACTTTCATGTTGATGAAAGTAGAGAGTTACAGAGAGCTGAGGAAAAACAATAGAAACAAGGGATTTTATTTCAACACAGATTATATCGACACTTAATAAAACCTTAAGTCTGAAAAAAGGCATGTATGCTTTAACATATCACTATGCCATGAAAATAAAGGAATTCTTTAAGTGAGGGTCTTTGCTCTTAAGTCAACATGTACACAGTGTAGGTGTGTCCCTGTGAAGTCACATGTACATCCATCAAAAGTCTAAGCCGTGGCACTGAATGTCCCGTGGAAGCCATAGGGGATGTTGACAGGTACCACCGCCCTGCCCAGCTCCTCGAATGTCTTGGCATCTAACACCAGAAGGAATGTACTCTTGTCCTGGAGGGAACAGAGACATGGGTAAAGAAATACTTGGTGTACAAGACAGTGTAGAAAACACAACGGCACGATCTCCAAGCTCGTGCTCAGCCATGTTTTACATTTGTATGAGGAAACTGTATCTATAAAGAGTACCCTGTCCAAAATGGCTGAGCCTGACTAACCTCGTCTGGAGTGATGACCACAGACATGATGACACCATCATCCTCCTCTGTAGCATTAGGAGAGGGAACAAAGACCGGCTCAGATGGATACTGACCAGGATGTTCCCACACCTGTGAGGGAACATTTACACACCAGGGCTGTCACATTCATGATGATAAAAGAAAAATCACAATAACAATGCTATCTCAATACCTGTGGGACAGTCCTCTTTAACTTTGTTTACTGTTTGTTAACTCCATATTACCCACAATTTTTATGGATTGTCTTCAGTCTTATACTAGTTATAGTATAAGACCTCGGGGGAGGCCTGGTATATAACTAAGGCCTGTTGTTTTTCAATACAACATTATATAATTTCACAATGACACAAAAAGTTACTACATATACATACTACAATATACTACACTAGATTTCTATCTTACCAGGGCTGACATCAGCACAAAATGCTTTAATATAACCCTTTCCCCTTTGGGGTGAGTTGCGCTCTCTGAATGCTTTTTTAAATGTCACAGTTGTCACTACACAGTAAGTGTGCGATACATTTTTTATTACGACTTTAAATCTCAGCAAATTTACTTTGTGAATGAAAAAAAATGAACTAAAATATAAACAGATATAATTGGTTCTATCTGGAAACTGTTGATTTCATTTGTGGGGGTTAACTTGTTCCACAGATTGGAAATGTGAGCTCTCTTTTCTTTGCTCCAATAAAACAACATGCCTTCATGCGTTTTCCGTGGAGATCCATCTTAATCAGCGTGTCCCCTACAAGGTGTCTAAATCCACAGCCATAGAAGTAGCGGTAGGGATGGGTGTTGAATTTGTGATAGTTGATCTGAGGAAACTCCAGACCTCCGTATTCATGGAGATCCTCCCCATGGAGGTCCTCATGGGTACAGAACACCTGCACAGGTTTTAAAAAACAAAAAAGCAACACAGGTAATCACTGAGATTCAGGTAGTGAAAGTGCTACATGTTGACATTTTAATAGCAAAGTCCAATTAAGCATTTATATAGAATAGACTGTAGACTGTAAAATCCTACTGTTTTTGCGGGATAGTTACATTAAAAAACTGAAACTATAAGAATGTGCGTAGTAACATGTTGATACATGTACGTTAATCATGCTGTTTGCCCTACCTTGTTCTTTGCAATTCTTACAGAAGTAGCTATGCTGTTCGGCCGGGTAATCAGGTTCTGGTTGTAGGGTGTGTCAGGGCCCACATTGAGAGGCAGCACAAATCGCCGGGGGAAGGCTCTACTCAAGGTGTTGTACACCTGACGAGGAAGATCTTGTTAACTTCAACAAGCAATCTTTTTTTCAGATAAACCAAAAGCAGCATAAGAATTTTCCATAAACTGCACAGGAAAGTCAGTAATGAGCTTTACTTAACTAACTTACCTCATCAAGAGCTTCTCCAGACTTGCGCATGTTCTGGATGTTGTAGTTTGTGATTGCCTGGCCATCATCTGATGCACACAAGTCTATGATCAAGAATCCATCCTCCTCAAATGCATTGATCTGATGGAAGGTTGATAGTGGCTTTGCAAGATACTCGATGGAGCTTACCTGAAACACAAAAACAACAATGGAAATGCACTGTGGCACTGTTTACATTCATTGATTACATAATAGTTCATATTAAAGTAATTTTACTTAATATTTAAATTAATCTGACTTTTTTTCCACTTTTCTAATGGTTCCAAAACTTACATAGAAAAAAATGTAACAAACCATCTTAAGTTGCTAAATATTCAAATGGAAATCGTCACTTGTAACTTTAGCATTTGCAACATTTATGGAAAGCAGTTATCATCTCTAATAGTCATAATGAGAGGTTTCACATCACAGGTCTTCACACGAGTTTCCAACCCACTACACCCATGGTGTCACAGCTGTAAAGGTCAATCAGGACCTAATATTACAGGCTAGAGCAGAGCACCAGGTGTCAGGTGGGAATTGGCATTCCTTTTGCAAGTTTCACTCATACTACAATGTAGGGCTGGACAACTATGGCCAAAACTATTATCACAATTATTATGATCAGTATTCAGATCACAGTCATTAGTTACCATTATTCATTGATTTTTAATGACAAAAACACTTTTCTTGCACTGTTATGGAAATAAAGCTGTGCTTTTACATCTTCACATGAAATGTGCTATATAAATAAATTTTACTTACTTACTTATACACATTTCTACAAATCTTTGCGTCCAAATATATCTTTATTTTTAGTATATCTCTTGAAGAAAAATTAAGACACTAATCACCTTTACATTGTGCTACATTCCTGCAAATTATTCTTTATGAATGAACCTTTACGAAAAAATATGTGTTTATTCACTTGGCCTTAGTGTGTCTCCTAAAAGCTAAATATAAAGTCTTTCACTAAATTCCTCAGCTGTGACATATACTCTGCGATGTGTTGCAGTTTTTTCACTTTAGAAAAATATATGTAGTAGGTAGGGGATGACATTATTTGTCCAGTGTGTTGTTTGGTTTTTTCAGTACGTCTTTGTGAGCTGGATGGATCTGCTTACATGATTTTGGAAGATTGACACTAGCAACCACTGCATTGTGTTTCTTGGGGTTAATGCATTAATTGCACCATCCCATTGCACTCACACCTATCATGAAGAAGTGCTTCGAGAGGCTCGTCTTGAGGCACATTAAGAGCCGGCTGCCACCCACACTGGACCCACAGCAGTTCACCTATCGCCCCAACTGGTCAACAGATGACGCCATCGTCACCACCCTACGTCTTGCCCTCACCCACCTGGACAATAAAGACGTATGTACGAATGCTGTTCATAGATTTCAGTTTAGCATTTAACAGAATCATTCCTCAGCAACTGATTGTTAAACTGAGCCTGCTGGGCCAGAACACCTTCCTCTGTGGCTGGATCCTGGACTTTCTGACGGAGAGACCTCAGACAGTCCGGATCGGTAACAGCACTTATAACACAACCACACTGAGCACTGGAGTCCCTCGGGGCTGTGTGCTCAGCCCACTGCTGTTCACTCTGCTGACTTATGACTGTGCAGCGATGCACAGTTTGAACCACATCATCAAGTTCGCTGATGACATGACTATGGTGGGTTTCATGCGCAAGAACGACGAGTCAGCGTACAGAGAGGTGGTGCAACAGCTAACAGACTGGTGTAGAGTCAACAACCTGTCTCTGAATGTGGACAAAACAAAGGAGATGATTGTTGACTTCAGGAGATCACTGTCCACTTAACATCAATGGATCCTCTGTGGAGGTCATCAAGAGCACCAAATTCCTTGGTGTCCACCTGGCAGAGAGCCTCTCCTGGTCCCTCAACACCAGCTCCATAACTAAGAAGGCCCAACAGCCTCTCTACTTCCTGCGGAAGTTGAGAAAAGCCCATCTCCCACCAGCCATTCTCACCACCTTCTACAGGAGGACTATTGAGAGCGTCCTAAAGAGCTGCATCACTGTGTGGTATGGTAACTGCACCTTATGGATCACAGTACCTTACAACGGATAGTGAGAACAGCTAAGAAGATCATCGAAGCCTCCTCTTCCCTCCATCACAGACACCTGTTGCACCCGCTGCATCTGCAAAGCCACCAGCATTGTGAATGACCCCACACAACCCTCTCACACACTCTTCACCTTCACCTCTGGCAAGAGGTACCGGAGCATTTGGGTAACAGAGCATAAAACACAGAAAAACACGAAGGAGATTTTCCTGGCCTGTCTTTTTATAGCAGATAACCACCTTAAAAATATTCTGCAGTAGAATGAAAACAGAAGAAAACCATGAATCAACATATAAACATTAGCTGATGCTGCTGAAGTGAAGCAGAGCGAAGTTACAGAGGTTTTATTAGAGACACAGCCAAGTGTTTTGCAGTTTTGCATAATTTTAAAAAGTTTAAATTTCTTCAGTATTGAACAGCAGAAATGAGACTTTGTTGTCGGAAGTCAGTTGAATTAAAAACAAAAACAAACACACAGCGGCCGACAGCGCTGTGCATAACGGTAGACTGGTGCGTAATAAGCAAGCGAATAATGCAGAAAACAGAGTTTTTAGATGGGAAACTATTCCTGAGAGAGAGAGAGACAGAGAGCTCTGCAGGAAGTGTGATTTTACCGTGGTGGAAGCAAAGCAGCAAAAGTCAGAGGGACCTCCTAAGACCTGGCGTCCACATATGTGGACATCACATTTTGGGTTGTCTAGACCAAAATACTAAATTTTGCTCTACAAGGGCCTGATATCCACTTACGAGGACAGTATACTGCCACTGTTCCATCAAAATTTAAAACGAATATCCTCATACGTGGCTCTCATTTTTCTTAGGAACAAAAATCGGGTAAAAAAAAAAATAATCTGGTGATTCTTTGTTTTTACATTCATCGGGTCCCAATATGCCCAAATATCAAAGAGAAATTAAAAATGCATGCCGTGGAAGAGTTCGGGTCTTAGGAGGTTAAAGCTAGAATCGATTAAAATCGGAAAATCGATAATCAAAACCTACCCCTAGTTCCAACACTGCTTTTATGCAGACAGAGGGGGCTGTGAGTAATCCAGAAAAGTTGGAACACCTGTGGGAATTAGTAGCACCAGCTTTCAAGTCTTGATCAACCTCCATTGCTGCAGAACCGCTTTAAATCAAATGCAGGACCTCTCAGACCGCTGCTTTTGAGTCCAGCCAGTCCTCACAGACCATGCTTTTCCGGCTTCACCACATCCCAGAAGATGCCGTGAAGCAGCCCCAGGTCACTGTCATAAGGTTTCCACCTGCAGACCGATGGCCAAACTGAGCGACCAAATCAAGAACTGCACTCAGATGTGTCACTTTCGCCAACCACTCCTTCGGGAGTTCTCAGCTATCCTAGATAGCGTATGCTCACAGTATGACTTCATCTGCCACCAGGCTGTCATCATTCGAGGCCTCCCCTGGCTATTAACCACCAGTCTTAAACACAACTGAAAGTGAGCTCTCTGTTCCTTCTGACCTCCACCATCTCTGCCATTGCCGCCACCTTTGAAAGTCCGCCCAAGCTTCTCTGGCCAATTGTAAACATACATCCTACCACGTAGGTCAAAAGATTTGGTTGTCCGCTAACAGGATTCCATTATGTACTGAATCAAAAAAGTTCTTTCCAAATTTCATTTGTCCCATGATCAGTCTTGTTTCTGCTTACCTAAATTTTTCCAGAAATATGAAGATTCATAATGTCTGAGGTCCACGAACCAGCTGCTCCTGGGGATTCTGTTATCCAGGTTTATAACCAGAGGCAATAGAGCCTTTTCAGTGGTGGCTCCTAATCTTTGCAACAACTTACCTTTTCACACTGGAGCTGTCCAGTCTCTCAATCATTTTAAAACACTTTGAAAACCCATTTGTTCTTGCTTGCTTTTAGGTTTAGTTGAACAGAATACTGTGGTTTTCATGCAATTACAGTTTTATTTACTTGTTTTATTAGATTTTTTGTTTATATTTATTGTTAATTTAGCAAGTGTTTTTATACAGTGTATATTATATATAACTTGCACAGCACTTTGGTCAAAAAAGTTGTTTCAAAATGTGGTATATAAATAAAGTTTGACTTGAATTGATGTTCATGTTTCCCATATCAAACCTGTCCACACCCGTCCATTGGGAACCAGTATCATCACCGTAAATTTGTAAAACTTTAGTTGCAATATTTTCACTGTAAATAAATTCACTGTTATATTTTAAGTTTTAGTCTTTTAGTTTTTAGTTTCCACCTAAATCCTGCTGTTGGGGCTCTGTGACACCATATGGGCACTGGAGTTAGAGATTTGGCTGCACTGACTAACAAGTGCCCCAATACATATGGAGCATTTCTTAAATAAATAATATAGCCTAGAATAAGTTATTCAGAAAAACTTTAGGCTTCTGTTTGGTGGGGGAAATTATATTTCTTTGGTGTTACTCACCACTTAAAAGCACTTGAGTGTCTTTGTGAATTACACCCATGCAATTTATAGGTGCAGTTTGTTAATGTTTGAAAATGTTGTACTCCATCTTCTTGTTAAATATGGAATCTATATTGGTACTTATTCAATTTGAGCACTCAAAATACTTTTTATGTACGTTCACACAGAGCTGTAGTCTATTGACCAAGTGCTTTGTGGAATATTTAAGCCATACTCGAATGAGTGGGGCAAATTCAAGGGCAACTTCTGATCAGTAGGTGAGCAATTGTACTTCCTCAACCACAGTCACCCACTAAGTAACTTATTGTTCCACAAAACTAACATGGTAGCAGACAAAGTGGCAAAGGTGATGCTTCAAAATAAAACCAGTGCATGGGATTATGATGTATGTGAATACATGGATTTACAGAGTTAGTTACAGAATGGCAAAAAGCAGTAAAGATAAACTCCGTTAGAGTTAGAGTCCTACCTTCCCAGTGTGTTTGTGGATCAAATGGAAGATTGTTTTGCGTTTCGGGTCCCAGAATAAGCCATCACTGATACTTTTTCTTCGTAGCTTGCCTGTCATAATCTTCAGCAGGTCCAGCTTGATGGGCTGTTCAATGAACACCACGTAGTTCTCAGACATCGCTATAACGAAATGAGAAGAAGTTTCTATTTATGATTCTTTGCAGCGGGACTCAGCTCCAGTAAGACTATAGGACTATAAGAAAACCAGTGATTGAAATCATTTTCATTCCATACATCAACTCAGAGTACCACTCCATTGTGATACCTGTGCTTTTTTATTCCCAAATTCAAGATGTGCATGCTTCACTGCGTGAGACTTTTTGCTCACCAAAGCTGTGATAGTATGAAGGTTTGGTCTTGTCCACTGAAGGAATCGAGCACAGCACTGTGGCTCCCTCCAGGGTTTCATCTTCTGTTTTCTTGGTTGGTGGCACTTGGATAATGTTGTAGTATGATCCTGTCATGCCAGATACTGTTAGATCTTTGATCCGTAACCTGTAGTGTGGAAATGGATCTGATGTTTCTTAAATACCTTTCGAGGTGTAGGAATTTCCCATGTTGTATGTCGTACCATCAGGCTCAGTATGAGGGTGTGCTGTGGCTCCATTCACAGCAATGAATTTGCTCCAGTCCACCTAATACAAACAAATGCAATGGCACAAAAGGTTTGCAGTTTTTATTGCTTCTATACCTACTTTTACAGTTTGATACATGTGCCACTAAAACTTCAGCTGCACGTATATCATTACACTCATGGTACCTTTTCAGTCGTCTCCAGTGTCTCAGGGTCCACCTTGTGCATGATGTTGGTTTCTGTACTGACATAATAGTCACCTTTGTAGGTCACAAAACTCATGTTGGCATTGTCTGTGGGCTCTAGAGGGAAAGAAAGCTTTGAATTACTTATTCTATAGCAAGTGCATCAACAGGCTGCTTTGTCTTCAAGATACTCACTGTGTGATTCAAATCTTGACAGGAAGCGCTGGAAGACATTTTTACAGGGGTCCGGCATGGTTACAGTCCCAAACTCAGATATCGCAATGCGATTGTGCTCCTTGTTGGTCTGGTAGCTGTCGCTGGACAGGAAGCGGCTTTTGTAAGTCACTTGCCCATTTGATATTTTGAACTGGTGCAGGAGAGCCATGCCATCAACCCAGTGGTTAAATCTGTAGAGAAATAGATGCAATGCAAAGGGGAGTGAGCTTCATGATGTCTGAAGCAGATGGATAAACACACAAAGATGCAGCACTCACTTGTGGTTTCCGATCTCAAACTTTCCGGGCCCATTTCTCAGGAAGTTTCCTTTGATCCATTCTGGGATTGTACCAATGATCTGGGTGGTGATGGGCCTGGGGGTGTCCTCCACTGAGCTCACAATCTTCTCGATAGAAGGCAGACCGCGTACATTTGTGTAATGATTGCTGTTCTTCACAGACTTAGATTTTTTGAGTGCTGTTGGAAAAAAACATAATCAGAAAGGACATTGTTATAATTTAAGTAAAATAATGTTAGTGTGTGCAGCTAGTAGCATTTAATGTTTACCTGAAGTATTCTTTTTCTGATGTTTGACAGTATCCATGGCTGTGGCTAAGCCTTCTGTAGCTTAGTCTCTCTTCTGAGATGCTGCTGGTTCGTACACTGACTCCTGATTTTATACTGTCCTTCTGACACGTACCATAGAAACAGCAAAAAGGATGCAATCAGACATTTCATGCTTGTTTAACTCTGTGCAAAACAGAAGCAAACGGCAATCAAAAATGTAAGCAGTAACAGATGATCACTTTATCTGACTGGAAAAAACAGCAAATAACCGTGTCCAGTCTTTCAAATCATTCCTTTGACTCTTTTAGTTAAGCTTAATATGCATGGTTATATATAGCATAGTGAAACCAGATGAACTTGGATGGGTGGCTTAGAGGGATGATTTTTTAAAACAGATGCACATAATCAATCTGCATATGAAAATATTTTCTTTCTAAAAGGGGTCTTTTACATTTGGGTTTTTCTTAAGCACAAATAAAAAGAGCGTCTGTTGTGTTCTTGTCACGTATCATGTTTCACTAATGTACTCAAAAGAATCAGCCATGAACAGGATGACTCTGCTTTTTCTGGTTTCAGTAAGGACACTGTGAGTGTCACTGATGGAAGTTCATTTGGTTCCTCACAAAGCTAGCAGACTTGTAGGTTTTCTGTATTCTGACACCTGATATTAAATGCATTCTCTTTTCTTAAATTTGCTGTTAATCAGCTTTAAGTTTTACATTTGAAGATGATGTTTTCTTAAAGTTTTAATGTAGAAAACCTACTGTATTGCGGTAGGTACTGCACCTGTATCTCCTTACTAGGAATAAAAACTTCTAACCATTTGGAAAACATATTAACCAACATCAATCCACATTTTCCTTTCAGTTTAGTGAACTTCACTTATCGGTTATCAAAACCTTATCTGAACATGTCTGTACCCCATGTAGATGTTTAATACCTGTACATGAACTGTTAATCCCACAAATCACAGTGAAAAGCCATGGAAAAATCATCATGAAAAACTCATGGAAAACAGTTTCATGTTAAACCTGGAATCCCTCGTTTTGACACTTGGTCTCTCCCATGAGTCAACTCATCAGAACTAGGAGAATAACAAAAGGAAAAGGTTAGTTAGATCATGTCTCAGACAATATCAGGGCTTCTCCTCCACAGTAACTTCACTCCAGCCCAGTAAACCCTGTGTTAGAGAATAAAATTAGTATTAATGTCATGTTTAGTGGGTCTAACTCTTGGCTCCGCCTGGAGCCATCAGCCACACCACAATTACCTAGAAACCAAAATCAGTGAGCAAATACAAACTTCACACTTGCAAACAACTGTAGGGTCATAGGAGTAATAAGGCATCCAACAAAACAGACACAAGTGTGCCATGTGCAGTTTATTTCCCCAAATCACTAGAAACACTACTGTTGCCATAATTTGTCCAAACCATGGATCATCCCATGTGTTTAATCAAAACTACTGTAAGCAGTGACTTTTCTTAGGTAATGTCACTCACTTGTTTTCACACTGTGAGCTCAGCAGTGATATGATAATGGGCCCAATACTAAGATGTTCTGTGTTCACTGCACATCCTGCTTCATCTTCACTCATGTCTGTGCCAAATCCTCCACAAAGACCCTCAGACAACAAAAACATTAGCAGTGGAGTGTCAGGATGTCAGGTCTGGATCAACAGATTCCAGAGGTGCTGCTGTAAATCAACCCTCCTTTTCTGTGAAAGGAGTAATACTGATTTTAACACAGTATGTGTTTCACATTGAATACATATTTTCCCACTGTAACATTTAACATTTTCTCAACAACACAGTGTGATACTATAACCAACAAGCAGCCAGTAAAACACAGTTTCCTTCACACAAAATCAGTAACACAGAAAAGTAGCAGCTAAAGGGTCAAGTCTGCAAGGCCCACCCACACTCATGTGAACCCACAGGTCTCCCCCTCCTCTGGTCTCTGTCATCCTCCTGCTCCTGCAAAAACAAGCAAACAAAAAACACATACAGTGGCTCGCAAAAGTATTCGGCCCCCTTGAACTTTCCCACATTTTGTCACATTACAGCCACAAACATGAATCAATGTTATTGGAATTCCACAAAGGGGTGTACACGTGAGAAGTGGAACGAAAATCATACATGATTCCAAACATTTTTTACAAATAAATAACTGCAAAGTGGGGTGTGCGTAATTATTCAGCCCCCTGAGTCAATACTTTGTAGAACCACCTTTTGCTGCAATTACAGCTGCCAGTCTTTTAGGGTCTGTCTCTACCAGCTTTGCACATCTACAGACTGAAATCCTTGCCCATTCTTCTTTGCAAAACAGCTCCAGCTCAGTCAGATTAGATGGACAGCATTTGTGAACAGCAGTTTTCAGATCTTGCCACAGATTCTCGATTGGATTTAGATCTGGACTTTGACTGGGCCATTCTAACACATGGATATGTTTTGTTTTAAACCATTCCATTGTTGCCCTGGCTTTATGTTTAGGGTCGTTGTCCTGCTGGAAGGTGAACCTCCGCCCCAGTCTCAAGTCTTTTGCAGACTCCAAGAGGTTTTCTTCCAAGATTGCCCTGTATTTGGCTCCATCCATCTTGCCATCAACTCTGACCAGCTTCCCTGTCCCTGCTGAAGAGAAGCACCCCCAGAGCATGATGCTGCCCCCACCATATTTGACAGTGGGGATGGTGTGTTCAGAGCGATGTGCAGTGTTAGTTTTCTGCCACACATAGCGTTTTTGGTCTCATCTGACCAGAGCACCTTCTTCCACATGTTTGCTGTGTCCCCCACATGGCTTGTGGCAAACTGCAAATGGGACTTCTTATGGTTTTCTGTTAACAATGGCTTTCTTCTTGCCACTCTTCCATAAAGGCCAACTTTGTGCAGTGCACGACTAATAGTTGTCCTATGGACAGATTCCCCCACCTGAGCTGTAGATCTCTGCAGCTCGTCCAGAGTCACCATGGGCCTCTTGGCTGCATTTCTGATCAGCGCTCTCCTTGTTCGGCCTGTGAGTTTAGGTGGACGGCCTTGTCTTGGTAGGTTTACAGTTGTGCCATACTCCTTCCATTTCTGAATGATGGCTTGAACAGTGCTCCGTGGGATGTTCAAGGCTTGGGAAATCTTTTTGTAGCCTAAGCCTGCTTTAAATTTCTCAATAACTTTATCCCTGACCTGTCTGGTGTGTTCTTTGGACTTCATGGTGTTGTTGCTCCCAGTATTCTCTTAGACAACCTCTGAGGCCGTCACAGAGCAGCTGTATTTGTACTGACATTAGATTACACACAGGTGCACTCTATTTAGTCATTAGCACTCATCAGGCAATGTCTATGGGCAACTGACTGCACTCAGACCAAAGGGGGCTGAATAATTACGCACGCCCCACTTTGCAGTTATTTATTTGTAAAAAATGTTTGGAATCATGTCTGATTTTCGTTCCACTTCTCACGTGTACACCACTTTGTATTGGTCTTTCACGTGGAATTCCAATACAATTGATTCATGTTTGTGGCTGTAATGTGACAAAATGTGGGAAAGTTCAAGGGGGCCGAATACTTTTGCAAGCCACTGTAAATTGCATATCAGCTCATAACCCACTAAGTTGACCTGCATGTTCAAAATATTATCACAAAAGAGAATTTCCTTCATACAGTAAATTACTTGTGTCGCTCCAATCAATCAGAAAGCATATCACAATTTACCATATTAAAAACTAAATTTATTGTCTGATCTCTGGTTGGTCATACCAGAATATCTCTTTTTTTTTCTTCCTTTTACAAAAGTTAAACTATTGTCCTGCAACCTGGAGAGTTAGTTGTCAGCAGTGGATACACTCAGCATTTGATAACAAGTGTCTGTTAAATTTACACTATTTTAACACTGATGAGAGGTAACAAGCTGATCTTCATTGCATGTGTGTGTGTTAGTAGGCAGGTTTAATGGATGTGTGTGCAGTGGAGCTGCAGATTCAGCAGGGCATGTCCTTAAAGCTGCCTTTCCTTCACATTTCTCTGTTTATGTGTGTTTGTGTGCATTTTATTTTTACCTTTGTTGCGATCCTATGGACTCTTTCTCAGCATCCACAAGACAGTCGGCCACAGTTTTCCAACCCAATTTTCATGTGCTCTCACATTAACAACAACAGACTTCATTTTTTTCTCCATGCTCTCTTCCCCCCACTTCTCACAGCTTCTGTCTCTCTCTTGCGACTGCAGCAGTTCACAGTTGTGGCGTGTCAGAGGCCCAGTGGGCCGTTCTTCTTCAGCTTTGCCTCATGTCTTTCACTCTTTTCAGTCTCTTCCTTTGCCATTTCAACTCCCAGTATGGCAAAAGTGAAACTCAGACAGTCTTCTCAAGTCCATTCACACACAGTGATGTGGCTGGTGAACCTCCCAGCTTGTGATTGGGAGAGCATGCTTCCATCCATGATGGTATTTGTACATGCTGCGGAACCCTTTAAGGTTTAGGGCAGTGTTGCTGTCTGTTCACCTTGTTGACTCTTGAAGTCAACTCCATTCCTCTCGAACTGCCTTTTGTCTTCAGGGAGAGATTGATTGTCCTTGTTCTTCAGGTTAAGATGTACATGGAGTGAAGCTGTGAAATATCCAGCCAAAACACGCCCTGGGTGTGGCTCCAATTATGTTAATCTATCATTTTGCTCTGTCTGCTGTGCTGGTGGTGGATGTTAATCCAGTTCCATAGCCACCTGTACTAAAACACTAAAACATTTATTTAATATCATTGTCATCTGTTAAGGTTCAATGCAGGGGACTCAAACGCGGGACTCCTGAATCAGCTGAACACAAGGATTTATTTACAGAGTTCACCAGGTGTATATACAGGAAGTGCAGGGCAGTGCTATATACAACAATGTGAGGGACAGGGCTCCAGGGAAATCCAAAAGGGGGGAATCACTCGCTCTCCAACTCTCCACATACATGACTGCAGTTCCTTTCTTCACACTTGACACCCAGATTCACACGGGAAAGGTAATCCAGGAGGTGCGTGGTAGACAACGATCCAGCGAAGACCAGCAGTCTCCTCCTGGCTTAAATGCCATTCATCTTGATGGGCATCAGGTGTGTTCTTTTCCGTGGGCGTGGGCCGAGGGCGTGAACCCACAATGAGTTCCGCCCCGGCAACAGAGAGGAGGAGAGAGAGAGAGCGAGAGAGAGAAAAGGAAGAAAAGGCCGATTAGCATCTCGCTGATCCCCCAGGCCGTGACAGTACCCCACCCCCCCAACAGGAGCCTCCCGGCGATCCCCAGGCTTGTCAGGATGGGCCTCGTGGAACGCCCGCACCATGCCATGGTCCAGTAGGGCAGCCCGCGGGATCCAGGACCGCTCCTCCATCCCGTAGCCCTCCCAGTCCACCAGATACTGCAGGCCACGCCCCCAGCGCCTGACGTCCATAATCCGAGAGACGGTGAAAGCCGTGGGCCATCGATGACCCGGGCGGGTGGCGGGGGCCTGGAAGGAGGGCACAAAGGACTGGACAGGCAAGGTTTCACTTGAGACACATGAAACACGTTATGGATCCGCATATTTCGGGGCAATTTGAGACGGACAGAAACCGGGTTAACCAGAGAGTCTATAACAAACGGACCAATGAAGGTGGGGGACAGTTTCTTTGACTCAGCCCGGAGAGGAACGAATCTGGTAGACAGCCAAACCTTTTGTCCCAGGGCGTAGGCAGGTGTGGGGTTCCGATGATGGTCCGCCAGGCGCTTATTGCGATCAGCTGTGCGAAGAAGGGCGGCCCGGGTGGCTCTCCAGGCACGTCGACACCTCCGTAGATGCTGCTGGACAGAGGGGACAAAGTGCTCACCTTCGGCCGGAAAGAGAGGTGGTTGGTAGCCCAGAGATGCTTCGAAGAGGGATACCCCGGTGGCTGAGGAGGCAAGGCTGTTGTGGGCATACTTGACCCACGGGAGTTGCTCACTCCAAGTTGACTGATTGGTGGATGCCAAGCACCGGAGAGCCACCTTGAGTTCCTGATTGGCCCGTTCTGTCTGGCCGTTAGTCTGGTGGTGGAAACCAGAGGAGAGACTGACCTGCGCTCCGAGGGCGTTGCAGAATTCTTTCCAGACCCGTGATGTGAACTGCGGCCCCCTATCAGAGACAATGTCCGTGGGGATCCCGTGAAGGCGAAACACATGTCGAGTTGAGCTGTCTCCAAAGCAGTGGGGAGCTTGGGAAGGGCGACAACGTGAGCAGCTTTAGAGAAACAATCAATGACAGTAAGGATGACTGAGTTACCTGATGAGGTAGGGAGGCCCGTGATGAAGTCAAGGGGGTCGGTAGAGGTTGGAGAAGGCCGGAGGATGGATGATTGACGTTCTTATTTAGAGCGCATGTAGGACAGGCGGCAATGTATTCGCGAACGTCCTTAGCTAAAGACGGCCACCAGGCGAAGCGTTGGAGGAAGGTAATGGTGCGGTGGACCCCAGGGTGGCAGGTGAACTTGGCAGTGTGTGCCCAATGCAGAACTCGTGATCTGACAGTAGAGGGAACAAAGAGTAAGTAAGTAAGTAAGTAAAGTTTATTTATTCAATTCAATTCAATTTTTATTTATACAGCGCCAAATCACAACAAAAGTCGCCTCAAGGCGCTTTATATTGTACAGTAGATCGCACAATAATAAATACAGAGAAAAACCCAACAATCATATCATATGACCCCCTATGAGCAAGCACTTTGGCGACAGTGGGAAGGAAAAACTCCCTTTTAACAGGAAGAAACCTCCGGCAGAACCAGGCTCAGGGAGGGGCGGCCATCTGCTGCGACCGGTTGGGGTGAAAGAAGGAAAACAGGATGAAAGACATGCTGTGGACGAGAGACAGAGATTAATAACAGATATGATTCGATGCAGAGAGGTCTATTAACACATAGTGAGTGAGAAGGTGACTGGAAAGGAAAAACTCAATGCATCATGGGAATCCCCGGCAGCCTACGTCTATTGCAGCATAACTAAGGGAGGATTCAGGGTCACCTGGTCCAGCCCTAACTATATGCTTTAGCAAAAAGGAAAGTTTTAAGCCTAATCTTAAAAGTAGAGATAGTGTCTGTCTCCCGAATCCAAACTGGAAGCTGGTTCCACAGAAGAGGGGCCTGAAAACTGAAGGCTCTCCCTCCCATTCTACTTTTAAATACTCTAGGAACAACAAGTAAGCCTGCAGAGCGAGAGCGAAGTGCTCTAATAGGGTGATATGGTACTACAAGGTCATTAAGATAAGATGGGGCCTGATTATTTAAGACCTTGTAAGTGAGGAGCAGGATTTTGAATTCAATTCTGGATTTAACAGGAAGCCAATGAAGGGAAGCCAAGACAGGAGAAATATGCTCTCTCTTTCTAGTCCCTGTCAGTACTCTTGCTGCAGCATTTTGGATTAACTGAAGACTTTTCAGCGAGTTTTTAGGACATCCTGATAATAACGAATTACAGTAGTCCAGCCTGGAAGTAATGAAGGCATGAACTAGTTTTTCAGCATCACTCTGAGACAGGATATTTCTAATTTTAGAGATGTTGCGCAAATGGAAGAAAGCGGTCTTACATATTTGTTTAATATGTGCCTTGAAGGACATGTCCTGGTCAAAAATGACTCCAAGGTTCCTCACAGCATTACTGGAGGCCAAGGTAATGCCATCCATAGTAAGGATCTGCTTAGATGCCATATTTCTAAGATTTTCAGGACCAAGTACAATAACCTCAGTTTTATCTGAATTAAGAAGCAGGAAGTTAGCGGCCATCCAGGTCTTTATGTCTTTAAGACATTCCTGCAGTTTAACTAATTGGTGTGTGTTACCTGGCTTCATGGATAGATAGAGCTGCGTATCATCTGCATAGCAGTGGAAATTTATGCTATGTCTTCTAATGATGCTGCCTAGGGGAAGCATGTATAATGTAAATAGAATTGGTCCTAGCACTGAACCCTGTGGAACACCATAATTGACCTTAGTGGGTGAAGAGGACTCTCCATTTACTTGAACAAATTGGAGTCTATTAGATAGATATGATACAAACCACTGCAGTGCAGTACCTGTAATACCTACAGCATGTTCTAATCGCTCTAATAAGATATTATGGTCAACAGTATCGAACGCAGCACTAAGGTCTAGCAGGACAAGCACAGAGATGAGTCCACTGTCAGAGGCCATAAGAAGATCATTTGTAACCTTCACTAAAGCTGTTTCTGTGCTGTGATGAGCTCTGAAACCTGACTGAAACTCTTCAAATAAGCCATTCCTCTGCAGATGATCTGTTAGCTGTTTGACAACTACTCTTTCAAGGATTTTTGATATGAAAGGAAGGTTGGATATTGGCCTATAATTAGCTAAGACAGCTGGGTCTAGAGATGGCTTTTTGAGTAAAGGTTTAACTACAGCCACCTTGAAGGCCTGTGGTACATAGCCGATTATTAGAGATAGATTGATCATATTTAAGATTGAAGAATTAATTAATGGCAGGACTTCTTTGAGCAGTTTTGTAGGAATGGGGTCTAAAAGACACGTTGATGGTTTAGAGGAAGTAATTATTGAAGTTAACTCAGAAAGATCAATTGGAGAAAAAGAGTCTAACTTAACATCAATGGTACTAAAAGTAGCTGTAGACGATATTACATCTGTGGGATGATTATTGGTAATTTTTTCTCTAATGATAAAAATTTTATTTCTGAAGAAGTTCATGAAGTCATTACTAGTTAACGTTAAAGGGATTGTTGGCTCAGTAGAGCTCTGACTTTTTGTCAGCCTGGCTACAGTGCTGAAGAGAAACCTGGGGTTGTTCTTATTTTCTTCAATCAGTGACGAATAGTAAGATGTTCTGGCTTTGCGGAGGGCTTTCTTATAAAGCAACAAACTATTTCTCCAGGCTAAATGATGATCCTCTAAATTTGTGACACGCCATTTCCTCTCCAGCTTACGAGTTATCTGCTTTAGGCTACGTGTTTGAGAATTATACCACGGAGTCAGGTACTTCTGATTTGAGACTTTAGTTTTCACTGGAGCTACAGTATCCAGAGTCGTACGTAGTGAGGAGGTAAAATTATTAACAAGATAATCGACCTCTGTTGGAGTAGCGTTCAGGTAGCTGTCCTGCTCTATGTTGGTACAGGGCATTGAAGATGATAACAGTGGGTGGATTATATTCTTAAACTTAGTTACAGCACTTTCAGAAAGACATCTACTTTGATAAAGTCTACTCTCCACTGCTGTGTAATCAATTATTGTAAATGTAAATGTTATCAGGAAATGATCAGACAGCAGAGGGTTTTCAGGAAACACTGTTAAATGTTCAGTTTCTAAGCCATATGTTAAAACAAGATCTAGAGTGTGATTAAAGTGGTGGGTGGGTTCTTTTACATTTTGAGAGAAGCCAATTGAGTCTAATAACAGATTAAATGCAATTTTGAGGCTGTCATTTTTAGCATCTACATGGATGTTAAAATCACCCACAATAATTATTTTATCTGAGCTGAGCACTAAATCAGATAAAAAGTCTGAGAAATCAGAGAGAAACTCTGTGTAAGGCCCAGGTGGACGATAGATGATAACAAGTAAGACTGGTTTCTGAGTTTTACAGCTGGGGTGGACAAGGCTAAGCATCAGGCTTTCAAATGAATTAAAAGTCTGTCTTGGTCTTTCGTTAATTAATAGACTGGTGTGAAAAATTGCTGCCACACCGCCCCCTCGGCCTGTGCTTCGAGGTTTCTGGTAGTTAGAATGACTCGGGGGTGTTGATTCATTTAAACTAACATAATCATCCTGCTGCAACCAGGTTTCTGTAAGGCAGAGTAAATCGATTTGTTGGTCGATTATTAAGTCATGTACTAACAGAGACTTGGAGGAGAGAGACCTAATATTTAATAATCCACATTTCACTGTTTTACTCTTTGGTTCAGATGTGGATTCTGTATTGTTCTTTCTTTTTGATTTTTTATGTTTAAGTTTTTTATTGCTGGTTTTTGGTTTGTTTTTTGTCTGTTTGGGAGCTGACACAGTCTCAATGGAGATGGGTTTTTGGGGGGGTAGCAGGAGGAGAGAAGCTGCAGAGAGGCGTGTAAGACTGCAACTCTGCTTCCTGGTCCCAACTCTGGATAGTCAGATTTTGGGGGGTTTAATAAATTGGTCCATATTTCTAGAAATGAGAGCTGCTCCATCCAAAGTGGGATGGATGCCGTCTCTCCTAACAAGACCAGGTTTCCTCCAGAAGGTTTGCCAATTATCTATGAAGCCCACATCGTTTCTGGGACACCACTCAGACAGCCAGCAATTTAAGGAGAACATGCGGCTAAACATGTCACTCCTGGTCTGATTGGGGAGGGGACCAGAGAAAACTACAGAGTCCGACATTGTTTTGGCAAAGTTACACACCGATTCAATATTGATTTTAGTGACCTCCGATTGGCGTAACCGGGTGTCATTACTGCCGACGTGAATTATGATCTTACTGTATTTACGTTTACCCTTAGCCAGCAGTTTTAAATTTCCTTCAATGTCGCCTGCTCTGGCCCCTGGAAGGCAATTGACTATGGTTGCCGGTGTCTCTAGCTTCACATGTCTGAGAACAGAATCGCCAATTACCAGAGTTTGACCCCCGGCGGGTGTGTCGCCGAGTGGGGAAAAACGGTTAGACACATGAACAGGTTGGTGGTGTACCTGGGGCTTCTGTTTAAGACTATGCTTCCTCCTCACCGTCACCCAACCGCCCTCGTTCCCCAGCTGCTTGGGGTCTGCCGGGGAACAGCTAGCGGGGCCTACGCTATCTTCGGCTGCACCAGCTACAGGGGCCTGGCTAGCTACGGGTGAATGAAGGGTGCGAAGCCGAGTCTCCAATTCAGTAATCCTGGCCTCCAGAGCTGCAAATATGCTACATTTGTTACAGGTATCATTACTGCTAAAGGAGGCCGAGGAGTAACTAAACATCTGACACAATGAGCAGGAAAGTGCAACAGGGACAGGTGAAGTAGCCATGGTGCTAACGAGTCGGCTACGAGCTAAGCTAAGCTAGCGAAACAGTAAAGAGACAGTGAGTGAATACTTTGGCTATAAATTAGGTAGTGAGTACACAGAAAGGGTGATTCAGATGAAGCACGTTAAGATTATACTATAAAAAAGGGATGTATCAAAAGATTTCAATTAAATTGCTAAGCAGAAAAGCTACTCAGAAACACCACTGTGTTTGAGCAGGAACAGGAAGTGATACTCTACCACAAAGCGAGCGAAACACCAAGTGACAGCGCCACTTTATATAGCACCTTTCACAGACATATGTCACAAAGTGCTTTACAAGGTAAAAACATAATACAGTCATAAAATACACCATAAAAACCCTGGTCTAATTAAAAGCTTTTTGAAATAAAAATGTCTTTAGCTGCTTTTTGAAGGTCTCCACTGAGTCCAAACCCCGTAGAAATAGGGGAAGTGCATTCCACAATCTGGGTGCAACAGCTTGGAAAGATCGGTCCCCTCGGGTTTTAAAACGAGTGTGGGGGACCAGTAAAAGGTTTTGGTTTGCTGACCTCAGGTTACGAGTGGAGGTATGTTTATGGATCAGATCAGCAATATGGGGGGGGGGGGGGGGGCTGTCTCTGTAATGCTCTAAAAGTTAAAACTAGAATTTTAAATTGGAATCTGAATCTGATTGGTAGCCAGTGCAGCGACTTTAAAACAGGGGTCATATGGGCACCCGTGTTCGAGCGGGTCAGTAGCCTCGCTGCAGAGTTTTGAACAACCTGTAGGCGGGCTAGCCCTTTCATGTTTAGACAAGTAAACAGGCTGTTACAGTAGTCAAGTCTTGTAGAGATAAAAGCATGTATTATCATCTCGAGTTCACTTGTTGACACGATGGATCTAAGTTTGGAAATGTTCCTCAAGTGAAAAAAGCAGGTTCTTACTGTCTGATTTAAATGTCCCTCCAAAGAAAAAGCTTCATCAAAAATGACACCCAAGTTTCTAAGGTTATGTTTCTGTGAGAAACCCAAGTCACCCAGTCGCCGTTTAATATCAGGTATTGCACTGCCTGGTGCAATAATCAAAGTTTCTGTTTTGGCCGGGTTTAGCTGTAAGCAATTATTGTTCAACCATTGTTTAATGTTGGTTAAACAGTCAATCAGATTGGAGAGCTTATGAGCTTCAGCAGGCTTAAAAAAATAATATAGCTGAATATCGTCAGCAAAAAGATGATAAGATACTTCAGGTAACTGCTGTATTATCTGACTTAAAGGAAGAATATATATTAAAAACAGAATAGGTCCCAGCACAGAGCCCTGAGGAACTCCACACAACAACTCTGTAGATTCCGACATGATCTGGTTTGCAGACACACTAAAACTCCTTTCAGATATATAAGATGAAAACCAGTCTAGAACAGAGCCAGACATCCCAACCAGGTCTCTCAGTCTGTTTATCAGGATGGTATGGTTGACTGTATCAAAGGCTGAGGTAAGGTCTAACAAGACTAGGACTGTGTATTCTCCGGAGTCTGCTGACATCATAATATCATTAGTAACTTTCAGTAGTGCTGTCTCAGTGGAATGCAATTTACGGAACCCAGATTGAAAACGGTCATGGATGTTATATTTCTCCAAGTATGCCGTAAGGTGGACAGCTACTGCCTTCTCAAGGAGTTTTGACATGAATGGGAGTTTGGAGATAGGTCTTAAATTTTGAAGTAGTGTTGGGTCCAGGTTGGGTTTTTTGAGCCTTGGTTCCACAATGGCATGCTTAAAAAAGCTGGGGAACACCCCAGTCTGGTGAGAAACATTAAAAAGGTTCACAACCCAAGGACCAATGGTGTCAAAGGCATTAATAAAAAGCTTAGTGGGGATAATGTCTGAGGGGCTTGAGGACGGCTTCATTTTGTCAACCAGGGCTGCTATTTCATCATATGTTACAGTTGTAAAAGTCGACCAGGAGTACAAAGGGATTGCCTGACTTGGAGAACAAGAAAGCTTTGGGGAGATTTTAGCATTGATGTCGTTAATCTTATCAACAAAAAATCGGAGGAGTTTATTACTATCTACTTTAGAGTGTACATCTAAAGGTACCACATCTGGGGAGACAATAGCACTAACTTTGTCAAAAAGAAACTTGGGATTTCTCTTGTTTTTTGTTATGAGTCTAGAAAAATATTCAGATCTAACAGTTCTCACCGTGTCATTTAAGGAGAGCATGAGATCTCGAAGATGGAGCCTGTGTACGTCAAGTTTGGTTTTCTTCCATAGTCGTTCTATTTTGCGGCATATTCTCCTTAAGTTTAAGATAGACTCATTAATCCAAGGGCATGTCTTCTTTTGTAAAGCCGAGCTTGTTTTAATAGGTGCCACTTGATCCGAAATGGATGTGCATTCCCTATTAAAAGACTGAATAAGAACATTTACATCGTTTCCGGTAAAAAGTGGAGACCTGTCAAACATAATGGAGAACCTCTCAGCAGTAGTCTCAGTTATTATGCGTCTATGAGTTTTTAACTTCACAGGCGTCTGTTTAGAGCTAAAATTAAGTTCAACAAAGATACAGTTATGATCACTCAAATGTACATCCTCAGCAAACACAGTGCCAATGTTGAGGCCCAAGGAAAAAACAAGGTCGAAGGTATGGCCTTTTAAATGGGTTGGACCGGAGACAGGTTGGACAAAGTTAAAAGACTCAGATATAGATAAAAGTTCAGCTGCAGAGTTAGATGAGGCATCATCAATATGAATGTTAAAATCCCCAAGAATTAAAACTTTCTCCAGCTTGATAATAGAAAATAAGAAGTCCATAAAATCCTTTAAGAACTCAGTAGCAGGGCCAGGAGGGCGATAGACTAAAACACAATAAAAGATGTTCGTAGAGCCCACCTTAATTGTTTGCGACTCAAAGGAAGAATAGTTTTCAGTTTGCATACCTCTACAGGTGAAACTGTCCTTAAAGACAACAGCAAGACCTCCACCACGGCGACCTAAAGGGGGAGCGCCCAAGTAAGAGCAGTCTGCAGGACGCAGTTCGTTTAGGTGAATAAATTCTCCATCCCTCTGCCATGTTTCAGTGAGAAACAGAAAGTCCAGGCTTTTCCTTGTGAAGAGCTCATTCAGAGAGAAGGATTTGTTTGCGATGGAGCGGGCGTTCAAGAGCGCAATCCGATTAAAAGCTGGCAGCGCAGGTTTCCCATCAGCTTGTCGGAGTGGAATTGACAGCAAACACCGTGTCCGCACGCGAGGTCTCCAGCGGCGCCACGGAACCAGTGGGGCCAACCACCGGTTGTGCGATGCGGGCTGTGAGGGTGCAGCGGTGGGGAGATAATCGGCAAAATCCAGAGCATCAGATGGGCAGGATCCACGCTGTAGTGGCTGCAAGTACGTGTTTCCAATCAAATCCGGAAGGGTAACTGGCAGCAGAAACCGGGGACGCCTCTAGACGAGTCGGGAAGTCTCAGATCTGTAGGCTTCCATAGACTCTTTGATGTGGAGCAAGGAAGAACGGTCGTAAATCACAGCAGCATAGCTCCATATATTAAACGTCAGGACTGATATAAAAGCATAAAATACAATACAACGTAGCCAGGTAGACGTCAAGCCGAGCAAAGGCGCCATCTTCCTGTCACAGAGTAGACCCGGGGAACCCGTACCAGGGTCCGGTTCCGTCCGTTGGGCCTCTCAAATAGCTGACTCAATCTCCCAGGTTAGGGCCCCGACAACACACCTGGGAGGAAGAATGGGGGCGTCATGGGCAGCGTCTTCAGAGGCGGCGAATTGGCGTGAGAGGGCATCGGGTTTGACATTACGAGAGCCGGGTCTGTAGGTGATTGTGAATTGGAATCTGGTGAAAAACAGAGCCCACCTGGCTTGCCTGGCGTTGAGTCGCTTCGCGGACCGGATGTATTCCAAATTCTTGTGGTCCGTCCAAACCACGAACGGTTGGGCAGCTCCCTCCAACCAGTGACGCCACTCTTCCAGGGCCAGCTTGATGGCCAATAGCTCTCGGTCCCCCACATCATAATTTTTCATTGCAGGAGAGAGACGGCGAGAGAAGTAAGTGCAAGGATGAAGCTGACCGCCTTGTCGCTGGGAGAGCACCGCCCCCACTCCTGTGTCCGAGGCATCCACCTCCACAACGATGGGCTGACTGAGGTCGGGTTGGACGAGGATGAGTGTAGAGGCAAAGCGCTCCTTCAGGTGAGAGAAAGCCTGGCAAGCCGGTTCATCCCAGCGGAAGGGGACCTTGGGTGAGGTGAGGCGAGTCAGAGGTAGAGTGAGTTGGCTATAGTTGCGGATGAAACGGCGATAAAAGTTAGCAAAACCCAAGAAACTCTGAAGCTGCTTGTGATGGGATGGAGTGGGCCAGTTTAACACAGCCTGAACTTTGGCGGGGTTCGCCTTCAGGTTACCTTGTTCAATGACATAGCTCAGGAAGGAGACAGTGGAAACATGAAACTCACATTTCTCCCCCTTCACGAAGAGATGGTTTTCCAGGAGGCGTTGGAGGACCTGCCTGACATGGCGTTGGTGTTCGGAGACAGAACGAGAGAAAATGAGGATGTCATCCAGATAAACGAAGACGAAGTGGTTAATGAAGTCCCGGAGTACATCATTTACCAGGGCCTGAAAAACAGCTGGGGCACTGGTGAGACCAAACGGCATGACAAGATATTCAAAATGACCAAGGTGAGTGTTAAAGGCCGTTTTCCATTCATCTCCCTCCCTTATTCTTACCAGATGATAGGCGTTGCGCAGGTCTAGCTTAGTGAAGATGGTGGCCCCCTGAAGGAGCTCGAAGACAGAATTTAACAGAGGGAGTGGATATTTGTTCTTCACGGTGATGTTGTTAAGGCCCCGATAATCTATACAAGGTCGTAAGCTCTTGTCTTTCTTGGCGACAAAGCAAAAAACCGGTGGCCACAGGAGACGACGAGGGGCGAATGAGGCCTGCGGTGAGTGATTCGTTGATGTACTTTTCCAAACTTTCACGTTCGGGCTGAGACAGACTGTATAGGCGGCTGGTAGGGAGAGGTGCGCCTGGAAGAAGGTCAATGCCGCAGTCATACGGCCGATGCGGAGGGAGCGAGCGTGCTCTATCCTTGCAAAACACCTGTTTGAGATCATGGTAGACAGGTGGCACGGAGGAAAGGTCTGGTGGCTCAGAGAGAGAAGAATTGGTTAGCGGATTGGAAGAGGGGGTGGCAGCTTTAAGACAGGACATGTGACAATCTTCCCTTCACCCCAAAATGCTCTACTTTTTCCAATCGATAACAGGATTGTGTTGATGCAGCCAAGGGTAACCCAAAACTAGCGGCGTGAGCGGAGCTTGAAACACATACAGCTGTATAGTCTCGGAATGATTGCCAGAGAGGGTCAGTAAAACGGGCTCAGTGATATGAGTGATGAATCGTCGGACCAGCGAAGCGTCAATAAAATTCTGTTCCGCCCCTGAGTCGATTAGAGCTTTAAGAGAATGGACCTGGAGGTGCACCGTTAACTTAGCTGTTAGCATGAGCTGTGGAGAAGACCGTGAACTAGAGACCTCGCCCACCCATATTCTCCTCTCTACTGGTGGGCGCGGCCTTTTGGCAGAGACGGCAACAAACATTGGCAACATGGCCCTTACGGCCGCAATAGAAACACTCACCGGCCCTCCACCGATGGTGCCGTTCCTCGGGCGAAAGACGGGAGTGGCCCAGCTGCATAGGTTGCTCACCCTCCTTCATATTGTGCGACTCTGAATCTCTTCCGCTACTCGTGGCGCTTCTGCCTGATGCTGCTTTGCCGTGCCCCAGAGGCCTCTGGGAAACATAGTCCTCAGTTCTGCAGCGCGCACGTAAATGCTCGTCCACCTTTACACACAACTTTATCACATCAGACAAAGTTTTAGGTAACTCTCTCATCACAAGTTCGCCCTTTAACTCATCACACACGTTGTTCAACAAAGTACTTATCAATGCTGGCTGCCCCCACCCGGTCTCTTCGGCCAACGTCCAGAACTCAATGGAGTATTCCGCCATACTCCATCTTCCCTGCTTAAGATTTAGTAAACGGTGAGCAGCTGCATCGGCGCCAGTATCTCTCTCAAACACACATTTAAATTTAGCAAGAAAATCCTGGTACGTGATGTCGGTGTCAGTCCTCAAAACAGTTTGAGCCCAGTTTAAGGCTGGTCTGCGTAAGAGCTGGACAAAAAAGGCAATCTTAGCCTCGTCAGTTTCATATGTCCTCCGCAACTGTCTAAACTGCATTGTTATTTGGGTCAGAAAACCGGCACACTTGTGAAACTCACCCGCGAAGGGTTCCGGTGTTGGCAAAGCTCGCTCCGGGGGCTCCGAGGGCTCCGAGGGAGTGGGTTGAGGTGGGACCGAAGGCCCGGATGCCGGAGGCTCAGAAGCCGGTAACTGTGAGGAGACAGAGGGAGGAGAGGCTGCTGGGCTTACCAGAGGTACGCGCTGAGCGAGGGCCTGCGTTAGAGCGGCCAACTGCTGATTGATGAGCTGCAGCATTTGTTCATGGCGTTCCAGAACCTCTTCCGTCGTGAGGACACGCTGCTGGGGGGCTGAGTCCGCTGAGTCAATATTCTGGCTGGATCGTTATGTTAAGGTTCAATGCAGGGGACTCAAATGCAGGACTCCTGAATCAGCTGAACACAAGGATTTATTTACAGAGTTCACCAGGCGTATATACAGGAAGTGCAGGGCAGTGCTATATACAACAATGTGAGGGACGGGGCTTCAGGGAAATCCAAAAGGGGGGATTCACTCGCTCTCCAACTCTCCACATACATGACTGCAGTTCCTTTCTTCACACTTGACACCCAGATTCACACGGGAAAGGTAATCCAGGAGGTGCGTGGTAGACAACGATCCAGCGAAGACCAGCAGTCTCCTCCTGGCTTAAATGCCATTCATCTTGATGGGCATCAGGTGTGTTCCCTTCCGTGGGCGTGGGCCGAGGGCGTGAACCCACAATGAGTTCCGCCCCGGCAACAGAGAGGAGGAGAGAGAGAGAGCGAGAGAGAGAAAAGGAGGAAAAGGCTGATCATTCTCAGATTCAGTAAAAACACCACTTTTCCACATTTAACACACCTCTTCTCATCATTTATCCTACACACATCAGCCGATTTAACTCTTTTCTTTGTCGACATCTCTCTTTCTCTTACACAACATGTACTTCACCCATTTGGAGTTTTCACCCAGACCACGTCCAGGGACACAACCTCCCCACGGCTCCTGTATTCGCTTTGTTGAGCTCAGCACCCTCTGCAGCCTTTGCTTCGGTACAAAGTGCTAAAAACCATAAACCCAAGGAGAGAAGAGTCCTTCCCAAGGACATAAGAGTCCTTCCCATGACAGTCCTTAATTTAGGCGTCATTTTTTTGAGGTTTCCCTCTCTGTGGTCCGCTTGAAAACTCCCCCCAAATCAAAAACAGCTCACCGTTGCAGATTCTTTTCCCATTTCTTTCCTTATAGTTCGTTAATTTCCTGCATGTGTGAGTCGCTGAAGGCTTCTCACGGTTCCCCCTTTTTGAAAACAAAAGAACGGTGGGACTGGGGCAATTTTCCCCCAGGATGGCCAGTCACCATGTACCTGCGATTCAGCGAAACTCACGTGAGGAACCTGTTCGTGACGCCAAATTGTTATGGAAATTTTAACAATAACCTGAAACACAAACAGGGAGCTTGATTTGAAGTGGGTTTAATAAACACAGTGCAATGTGGAGAGAGCATCCGAGTGAAACACTAGGATCATCTCTAAATTGTGGCCACCGCCCTTACTTGTTATATATAGAGACACAGACAAAGAACATTCCACAAACTCTTAAATGATGGCCCCTCTCACGGCCCCTCTGACCTTGTTTTCTATTTTCTACTTGTCACCTAAGGATTTACATCCCCGATAAGCAGAAGGAGTCTCACTATCTGTTTAACGTCTCCCATTACAATGGCCTCACTGTGTTAACATTCCACATGCATGCAAACTGGTGACAGGAGTGCTCTTACAATAGTAAAGTGAGAAAGTGATATTACTATAACTAATGTGATATGATTAAATATGTGATTAATACATGAGAAAAGAAATCTGCCTCCACAGGATGCTGCTAGCACTTTGGCTGACGCATCACCCACCTTGCGACAAAGACTGAAGAAAGCTATTCAAATTCTCTTTGAATTTAAGCATACATTCTTTGTTTATTCTCCATTTAGTTCATTATATTGCATAAATGTCTGTTACAAGCTTAAATATAAAGTTGAAAAAATGTAATTGCAACCAGGCTATTGATCAAGTAATTGCGACTAATTACAGAAAATTGTGAGATTAATTAGTTAATTTTTAAAAATCTATTGACAGCACTAATATATATATATATATCTATATATATATTTTCTAACATATGAGTTATTCCATGTCAAATCAGCCAATTATTAGAACATTTCCTGCTTAACCATCTGAGGTTTTTTGAAAGAAGCTCTGTTGATCGATTTTCAGGCCTTCATTTTCACGGCAGTGTTTAAACATGAATATCTCAAAATCTATTAAATATAAAAGCCTGAATACTCGAAGCATAAAAAATACTTTCCAACATTAAATTCTTAGTCATCACTTGAGAAAATTCTAATTTCATTCCATTTCATGCTAGATTGAGCAAATATAACAAATTATATCACAAAAACAAAAATATCAGTAGAAAGTTTAATCAGAATTCTGAAGTTTCTCGATGGTACTTTAATTATAACTTGGAAAATAACTTTGTTAAATATGAGCATATTTTTTATTTGATCTGATTTTTAGAACATTTTCTGTTAAACCAGTAACTACAAAATCCTTCATTTCTCTTTCTAATGAATCCCACCAAAATAAGGAAATCGTTCTACTCAAGCCGGGATAACAGGAGAACTTGGACGTGTGACTCCAATGGAGCACCGTGGCGCAGGCGGAGGCAGGGACGAACTGCCCCCTGGGAGGTCCTGCCCCGTGTCGGATAGTGTCCTTGATTCCCCAGGTTACTGGGCCACCAACCTTACAGGAACCAAGCTGGATACTGGCAAGCTCTGGGGAATTGATGTTGGTGGCAAACTGGTGAGAGAGAGAGAGCATTAGGCTTGCTGTTCCTTGGCCCTGGGTGGTAGGAGATGAAGAAGTTAAAGCATGCAAAGAATAAAGCTCAGCAGGCCTGCTGGACGTTTAACCTTTTTATCTGTTCTGAGATATCTTAAATTCTTATGATAAGCCCAGTTCATGAATAGTGTCGCTATTCCTCCAAGGCTAACTTAACAGCCAGAGATTCCCGGTCATCAACATCAGAGTTTCTCTCAGCAGGACAGAGTCGGTGAGAAAAGAATGCACAAGGCTGGAGCTTGCCCTGGGGACCTGAACGCTGCTAAAGCACGACTGTCACGCCAGTGTCTGAAGCATCCACTTCTACAATGACATGTTCGGAGCTATCGGGAGTGATGAGAATCAGAGCGGAGGTAAATAATTGCTTTAATTTAGAAAAGGCAAATTTAGCTTTAATGGACCAGCTGAAAGGGATCTTAATGGAGGTGAGGTGAGTAAGTGCTACTACCTGACTGTAGTTACTAATGAAACATCGATAGAAATGTGTGAAGCCAAGGCATTGTTTCAGCTCTTTGTGAGTTGAAGGTGTGGGCCTTTCGTCGACAGCTCGAATCTTAGCTGGGTGTGTCTTCATCTGCCCCCCTGCCAAAACATAGCCCAGAGAAGTGATTGAGGGAGAATAGAACTCACATTTTTCTGCCTTGACATACAGGCAATTTTCCAGGAACTGTGCAGATATGAACTTGGTGCTCCTGAAGGTCCTTGGAAAAGATCAGAATGTCATCAAGGTAAACAAACAAAAATATTTAAGAAGTCTCTGAGAACATCGTTGACTAGAGCTTGGAACACTGTAGGTGCGATTGAAAGGCCGAATGGCATGACAAGGTACTTGAAATGACCTAATGGGGTGTTGAAAGCTGGATTATTACAGCTACCCGGTACCTTTGAATGTATTTTTCCATAGACTCCCTCTCTGGCCGAGACAGATTATGAAGCCTGCTGGATGGTGCCTGGTGGTTGCCTGATGTGATTACATTAATGGGTTCAGTTTGATGGCAATAGTGGTGAATACCTGGTTATTTAGAGCTGTGGCAGGAATGGGTGGATCCAAGGGCAACAAGGGGAGATGCAGCTTGCTAGCTAGTTTGACATTGATAAGGTTTTGTTCAGCTTCTGAGTCTACCAGGGCCTGAAGCAGCACTGTGACTTGGTTCATACTAAGGGTCACAGGAAATAATAACCTAGGGTTTAGAGGAGGTCAGGGATCCTCCCACCTGTATCCCTACAAGAGGGTAGATTTGGGGATAGCCTTTTGGCCGAACCAGGCAAGAGGCCATTAAGTAATCGGGAGAGCCACAGTACACTGTAAACCCTAAAGTACAATGAGCTCAAAAGTTTTATAATCATCGAAATCAAAAGTAGCAACCAAGTCAAAACACCTTAAAGCTTATAAGCAGATTCAACTTTTACTTAAGTTATCTTCATTAAAATAGAAAGTTATGAGTAAAATAAAACGTTCGTGTCAAAGTTATTGAGTTAAGAGACTTGATGACGTCATGGCGTACGTTCGTGAACATGAACTACATACTCTGAAAAGTTTTCAAGATGGCGGAGGTCTGAAGCGAAGCAAAGTGAAGAAAAGCAAAGCTAGAAGATATGTAAGTAAAATGAAAGACAACGTTTTTTGTTTGTTTTTTTTATTCTTTGAGCTGCTGTCGATTGTTACCAGAGGAATGTTGCGTCCGTGTTGAGTCATTTCGGTTGAAAAACTGAAGTTTTTTGTCGACGAGTCGGCGCACATTTTGGAGCTAACTGCTCACTATTTTAATGCAAGCCTAAATTGAGACTAAAATGCCAGTGGCAGCCACTTACCAGTTGTTGGGAATTATTATTGCCAGTGGTTTACTTATTTTCACCATAAGCTTTGTGATATGGTAATGGGTACGTTTTGGCAAAATATGTTTTACATATTAACCTAATAACCGCCGCGGTGTAAATGTGGGCTAAGCTAGCTGTCTCGTGGTAACGTGAGTTGTGGTTTTTCTTTTCATCCGAACAGCTTGACGTGGGATTGGAGCATTAAAGTCAGTTCGCCAAGCTCCGAGGTAAGTTTTTGTTATTGTATTTTATTATTGTTGTATTATTCGTGTACTGAAGAAGACAAAATACAGGTCGGCAAAATTATATATGAATCCCTCCCAGGCCAAGTAAACATTCACCTACGTTGAGCACATTTGGCTTGAATGCATAAAAAATACACACACAAAAAAATTGTCCGCACTATTTTAATGTGATGTTTTGCAAAAGCTGTTTTTCATCCTGAATTAGGCCCTGGTTTAGAGAAAAATCTATTGTTGTAGTTTGCTTAATATTAAAAACGGTATTTGGCCGATGGTTGATTTATTGTTCATACTGTGTAGCCAGTAAAATATTTGAAAATCACTGTTTTATGTCCACTTTTTTCCTTAGCAAACCATATGTTGTAAACATGTTATAGGCACAAGTTTAAAAAGCTGTGAACATGTAGGGTTACATTACCAATAAAAACTTAAAAAATTTCATAAACACATTTAAGATGTTGTACAAAAAGGGACATTTTTGCTTGGCATTATTTTATTTTCCCATTTTAAATATATAAATGGCAAAACATATCTAAAAGTTTAAATTTGGGTAGGCTACTAGTGTAAACTATACAGAGGTTCTAATCATTTCGTCATCAAACTTAAGGACTTCTTGATGAAATACTTTTGGGAGAAACAGCAGCAGTAGTAATTGCAGTTTGAACTGAGCACATGGTTTTAGTATAATTTAATCCCCTGTTTCTTAGCTTAGATGTGGGATTCTAAAGAATCGGGAGTTTATCAGGAACCAACAGCCTCTATTGGTAACTTATAGTATATTAATTTATAGAATGAGTAAAATGTATTTAATGTATTGGACTAATACTACTTATTAAATGTTTTACTGGAACACACACCAGGGACCATCCCAGGAGGAGTCTATTCATTGAGGGTGTTTGGACGTGATTTTGAGACTTGTAAGGCCACTGGGTTTCTAAAGTGAGTATAATTAGTATAATTGAATCCCCTATTTCTTTGTTTAGACATGGAATCTAAAGAACCAGTTTATCAGGAACCGCAAGCCTCTCTATTGGTAACTTATATTACATTTTATTCAATTTATAAATCAACCTATTTGACTAATACTACTTTTTAAATGTGTTACAGGAACATACACCAGGGACCATTCCAGGAGGAGGAGTTGGTTCATTAAGGGCTTTTGGACTTAACCTAAATGTTTTATAAAAATGCCTTTTATTAGTTTTATAACAGCATCAGGCTGATACATTTTTTATGTTGTTTCCAAAATTATTTTTAAAAGAGAAAGCCAAAGAAAAGGCTGACGCACTATATTGTTTTAAATTTTCACTGTACAAGTCGTACAATAAGCACTAAAAACATGTTCAAATGCAGAAGCATGTAAAGTTTTGTGCAGTTATACATAAACTTGCAATTGCAATTCTGTCTCAGTTTTTTTTTTCTTTACAGAAAGACTCTGTCTATGAAGGGTTAGACTTAGCTTGCGGTTTAATAGGTCCATTTAGAGTTTATATAAGTTATAATATTTAAGTTAGTAAAGTAATGACATAAAGTTCAAATAAAATAAAATATGCAAGTTTAGTGACATTAAACTTTGTAAGTTACTTAGATACTAAGTTATAGGTTGGAGGTAGTTAAATTCTTTGATTTTATTCAGGTCATATTTTTTAAGTTACAGTGAACTTATAGTTTTTAAGTAAGTTAACTTAAAAATTATTATGTAATCAGTTTCCTCATAAATTTTGAGTTCACTGAACTTATTCGGGTTTACAGTGTATAAGCATTCTGTAAAACGAAAGCGTTTCAGGTGCCGGGGAGACTGTGTCCCGAAAAACTGGCCTCACAGAAAGCAATGCTGGTACAATCAGTGGAGAAGCTCCCTCAACAGTTCATGAGGAAAGCAGATGCATCACTTGAGAATGACAGCAAGTATCTTTTCTTGTTTATCCTATAGCTTTACATTTTTTGCCTAAAAATTTGAAAGATTGTTTGTGTTCACCTATCTTGCGCCCTGCTTCGCGATCAGTATATGGATCGGATCTGCTAGGTCCATTTTCTTGGGCAATCTGTACTGTTACAAGGGGGCCGGTGTCGTGCCAGGGTATTTATCCCCGACAAAATTTGTTTCCCCTGCAGAATTTCAGCAGTAGTTAGTCATTATAAGAATGGTTTGGGAACTAAAAATCAAGAATGAGGAATACTGTTTGTCCATGATTTGGACAGCCCAGTGCATGCTCGTGATGCTGGGGAAACTCAGTACAGATAATAACATAGGAGAACAACGCAGGAGACACTAAGAGCTGGGGTAGTGTTCCTTGACACAGACTCGGAGCAGGGACACACAGGGTAGCGGCTGTGTAACATAAGAGAGGAGAGTGTGACTGGAGGTCAAGGGCAAGTGCTTTAGAAAGGTGGAGGTAGACTCTGGAGAGAGCTTACTTGTGGGAGAAGCGAATTCTTCGGGGGGGGGAGAGATCAGGTAAAGTGAGCGACAGACGGGTGAGTAATCCTTTTTTCCTTTCCAATCTGAGGTGGTGGTGATTGCGGGACGAAGGTTAGCACCCTTTCGGGTGAGATCAGTCAAGGGGGCTGGCACGAACTGGCGGAGGTAACCAGCCAGCCCCAGGAACCGTCTCAACTCCTTTTTGGTCTTGGGGCGTGGGCAGGATGCTGCTGTTTTCTCCACCTGTGGACGCCCCTCGCTGGACGTGCTCTGCCCAGGTGACACTATGGATGATCATATCATCCAGGTAGACGGCAGCATATGCGGCCACAGCACCCGGTCCATGAGGCACTGGAAGGTGGCTGGAGCTCCAAACAAGCCGAATGGAAGTGTAACGAACCGGTACAAACTGTACGGATTGGAGAAGGCCATTTTTTTTCTTGGACTCCACAGACAAGAGAATCTGCCAGTGGCCCTCAGTTAAATCCAGTGTTGTGAAAAAACAGGCCGTGCCCAACTGGTCCAGGAGCTCGTCGACCTGGGGCATGGGAAAAGAATCGAAGCATGACATTTCATTCACCTTGCGATTGCGAACACAGAACCGTATAGACCCATCTTTCTTCATCACAAGAACTATCGGTCTACACCAGGCACTGTATGACTCTTCTATTACTCCCATTTTCAGCATTTTGGCCTATTCCCTCTGAATAATTTTCCTTTTATATTCAGGAAGCCTGTAGAGCCATGAACGCACCATCACGCCAGGCTGAGTTTCAAAATGATCCTCGATGAGAGATGTTGGGCCGGGCAGGAGAGAGAACACGTTTATCTAGCTGTCTTCACCAGCAGCCCCTCCACAAACTGCTCCAGCAGAATTTGATCCAACATTCGGGTCTCCCCCTCCGATGGTCCCGGCTGCAGCCATCGTACCCCAGTGTCGTGCAATTTCCGGGCCCAAGCGAATGGAAGCGCCAGCATTTGCACCATTTAAAAAAATGGCGGCGTGCTAGGTCGCAGCGGCCACACCAGGTCCAAACCATGGTGCGATTTCATGTTTTTACTTGAGTTCTATTTGCTTATTTTTTTTAATATCCTGGTTTAACGTAAATCTGTAATGTGCATCAGAACTACAGACAATGTTGTGGAAATTTTAACAATAACCTGCAACACACCCAGTGAGCGTGATTTGAAGTGGGTTTAATAAACACAATGCAATATGGAGAGAAACATCCCAGCCAAACACTAGGATCATCTCTGAAATTTGGGTGGGGTTGCTTATCTTATATACACACACACACAGACACTCTCAAACAAAGAACATTCCACAGCACTTCATGTATCCCTATACCTTCAGTCCAGCTCATCCTTGACCCCCTCCCACTCTAAGAAAAGTTACGACCACCCGTCACCTCCCATGAACTGGGTGTCTGGAGATCTTCAAGTCTACAATGGGTCCACTGTGAAGGTGCAATAAAACTTGGAGTCCACTTGTGATAATATTTTACATGCATGCATACAACTGGTGACAGGAGTGATCTTGCTATACTAAAGTGAGAAAGTGATATTACTATTACTAATGTGATATAATTAAAATATATGATTAATACATCAGAAAAGAAATCTGCCACGACAACAAACACATCCATAACCGCCAACAACTTCTGGATTTAGGAAAACGCTAGCGAACTCAACCAGATGGAGACATGCTGGAGAAAGTGCGCTGCTGCGGCATTCTGCAAGCTCAGAACAGATGGGTTACAGCGCCACGACATCGTAGTGTCTGCCTGGAAGTCCATTGAAAACAGTGTGTGAGGAAGCGGAAGCGCGGTAAGCGAGCCGGGATCCATGATAGGCTAAAAGCTAACCATTGCCGACCCATGCTCCCCTCTCCAACGTGCGCTCCATAGAAAATAAACTGGAGTGTTTGAGACTACTGGGTAACTGTGGCTCAAGAGTTAGCAGGTCGTCTTGTAATCGGAAGGTTGCCGGTTCGAGCTCCGACAGTCTCAGTCATTGTGTCCTTGGGCAAGACACTTCACCTGTTGCCTACTGGTGATGGCCAGAGGGCCCGGTAGCGCCAGTGTCCGGCAGCCTCGCCTCTGTCAGTGCGTCCCAGGGCGGCTGTGGCTACAATGTAGCTTGCCATTCACACACTGGCAAAGTGTGTGAATGGGTGAATGACTGAATGTAGTGTAAAGCACTTTGGGGTCCTTAGGGACTAGTAAAGCGCTATACAAATACAGGCCATTTACCATTTACCATTTACTACTAAACTCCTGGGAAAAAAACAAAACACTGCTGTGTGCTTATTTTTCTGAAACATGGCTACACGGAGGCATTGCAGACCACACTGTCCAGCTAGATGGGCTAGCTAGCTACCGCGCCAACACACACCCTATCATCGGGCAAGACGCACGGCGGTGGACTGTGTGTTTACATCAATAACAGCTGGTGTAGGAATGCAGCGATTGCGTCTGTGCATTGTTCAGAACTTGTGGAGGTCTTAGCAGTCAGATGCAGGCCGTTTTATATCCCAAGAGAGTTTACTGTGGTGATCATCGTTGCTGTTTACATCCCACCCAGTGCTAGCACTAATGCTAAAGCTAGTGGAACACTCAGTGAACTTTACAAGATTATCAGTGATCTGCAAACAGTCCACCCTCATGGCTTCTGGGGATTTTAATAACACCACACTTAAATCAGTTCTACCCAAATTTCATTAGAACATTGACTTTGCAACAAGAGGGGACAACATGTTAGACCTTGTTTACACAAACATCCAGCAGGCATACAAGGCTTCACCCCTCTGGCCTCTGGGCTTGAGGCCCAGTCCTCTCTGGCACAGCTGGCTGCCCGCAGAGCCCGCGGGCACGTCACTGCAGCCCCCTCTGGCCACTGCTCCGTGGCTGCTGGGTGACCTCTCGTTTGGGGCCCTCCTCAGCTCTTCCCAGGAGGGTGGCATGGTTGCCCCCCTGGTGGTCCTCCTTGGGTCCTCGTACTCTGGGGCCTCTGGATGTTTGGGGCCTGGATCTCCTCCATACCTGCTTCATGCCCTGGGGGACGGGGCTATGGCTCCCCACACTCCCTAGCAGATCGTTACATGGAGAAACCTTTTGAATACAAGCGTGCTGATCCACACAGGTGTACACACCGGTGTGCACACAGGTGTTCACAGACACAAACTACACCTTTCTTGGCTGCTACCTCACAGCACATTGTGCGCTGTTGATCTTGCGTACTGCACAATAACATGTAATATTTAGTATCCACTGTTATCTACTGTTAGCTAGTTTACTGTGATGGTGTTGTATTTATTATGTTGCTCTTTTTTGTTTGTTTTCTCTTCTGTTTTTTCTTATCTCCATACAGGTGATCCAGGTATTTTGTCTGTTTTTCTTTTTTTTCCTCTTCCCCTCTTTCTCACCATCTCTTCTCCCCTCTATTTTTCTTTCTCTCCCTCTCTTTCTTTCATTCTTTCTCCCTGTCCTATCCCCCAGTCATGTCTGTCCCGTCTGTAACAACCGAAAATAAAGTAAATACATAATTATAATAAAGGTCAATCAAATGGACCAATATGGCAAGGCCATGATGATCCAATTGGTAAAGTAAATCCGCTTGGCATCTTTCTTGGCCTTCAGACAACAATTCTGATGGCTAAAGATCCAAACGGGACAGGCAAAAAAAACAAAACAAAAAAACCCCCATTGTCCTTGATGTAAATATGTAAAAATTGTGTATGTTTCTGTTCTGTGTCCTGTGTACTGTTTGTTTGTATATGTGTCTTTCTTGCTGCTGTTACACCCAAATTTCCCCTTGTGGGACAATTAAAGGATTATTCTTCTCTTCGTCTTCTCTACAGTCACGCCAGCTTACAACCTGTGCTCTGCTTGTGTTGTTGGTGATGGTGATGTGTACGGCTGGCAGCGGGAGAGCTGCAGCTGTTGAATGTACTGTTACAGCAGTCGTGTGGTTATTGTAAGAATAAATGATGCTGCGTAGCATGCAAATGCCATCGGGTCTGCCGTGGTGGTTTACAGTTATCAATTATTATTATTATTTTTTTTTTTTAGAAAAATCTTAAATAAAAAGTGCACGCAAACCAGTAAGCAAATTAAAACAAACAAGCACTGTTGAGAAACTATAATACAAAGATTACAATTAAAATTCTCAACGAAAACTGGTGAAAATATAAATAATATGTAAACAACGACCCCTAAAGCGTCTAAGTCACGTCACGTGACAGCACAACATCTAAACACAAGAGGGGGGAGGGGGAGTAAAGCGTGCCTGCTCTGTGCTGACACAGGAGCAGTGAGTCCAGCGACCTGGCTGTTTCGTCTTTGCCAAAAGCACGGCATTGTAAACAATAATAGAACTTAAAGTAAAGAATTGATCTCACCAGGCTAGTATCGATCCGATACCTTTGCCGACTTGATATCGATACGATCGATTTTTGGATCGATCTGCCCACTACTAGTTTTTGGTTGTAGGAGGATGTAGGAGGAGGTTGTGAGTTCAGATGTGTGACGCCGAGTTTAAAGCTGGAGTAAAATGTGATGAGCTTTTGTGTTGTTCTTACGTACTTCCACAAAGTAACATTATATAATAAAAACTGTTCAACAACACAATACAGCAGAAAGTAAAAATATTCAGATTGACCATGGATCACTGAGGGTTTACAAAATGCATGTGAAAAGAAAAATACATTGTATAAGGAATTCATAAAACAAAGAACAAAAGAAGTAGAAAATAATGACAAAAAACAAAAATAAATTGATCTATATTATACGGGTATGAAGAAAGTACTAGTATAGTATAGTAGTATAGTAAAATAATAAACACTAAACACTAATATATTAAGGGATGTTATATGGGATACATTAAAGGTTGGTGGTTCAATCCCTTAGGCAAGACACTAACTCAAAGTTGGTCTCCAATCCATAAATTTTGGGATAGGCACCACTTCACATATTACAAGCCTGTTTCTCTACTTCCACAATTCTCCAATTGTTACTGAAGGTTACTCTCCATACCAATACCAACTAGATGTTTAAATCTTAATATAAATGAGTAACAGTAGGTGGACATTAGGTAAGGCTGCACTTTTTGCAGCGATCTCGTATAGAAAACTATTTGCGCGTATATAAAACAGGTCCGCGGCTCCAAACCGTAGTAAAGGGACCGCTGGCTAATACGTCGGGTTCATGTCGGGCTCGTAGCTGAAAACTAGCTTTACTTTGTTGTCTGGGTCAACTTTGCTAGCGAGAGACAGAGAGAGGTGTTGAAAGGCTGCTCCAACCGAACTTATTGTTTGGGAGGAAAACACGAACACAGCGTACAGTCGAGTCTTAATAGCTTACTTACAACTGGGCTCATCAGGCACTCTTTTTGGCTGCAGTGGATCGGTGACCCAGCGTTTTGAGTTTATTGTTATTATTTTTTAGTTTCTTCTGATTTTGTATTAGTTCTTAGGGTTTGATTCTGGTGTTCAGTGTTTTATCATTCCTACCTGTGTCTTCCCCTTGTGCTCTGTTCGTGCCCCCGAGTTTTTGTTGTAAAACAGTCTGTGAGTTTCATGTTTATGGGCTCAAAATGTGGTCATAAATATTTTGTACTTGTAAATCAGTTTTGTATGTGTAAAAAGAATTTGTGTGTGCGTAAAAAAGATTTGTATGTGTAAAAAAGATTTGTATGTGTAAAAAAGATTTGTATGTGTAAAAAAGATTTGTATGTGTAAAAAAGATTTGTGTGTGCGTAAAAAAGATTTGTGTGTGCGTAAAAAAGATTTGTGTGTGTGTAAAAAAGATTTGTGTGTGGACTTTGCCAAAAAACCCCTGCAAGTTACAAGTACGGATTTTGACCCTATTTTTCTTCCTTTCATCTGATTGGTCAATGTCATGTCAATCACAAATGTAACAATCCAATCAGAGAACAGATGGGTTTGGCTGTCGGAGGGGCACTTTTTTGAAATGCAGGTCCTTGAAGGGTGATACAGTTTGAAGCTGGAGGATCTCTATATAAATATCCGATAGCAGCTAGGTCCGCTAACTTTCAGCAGCTGTTGAAAGGATAAAGTTGTGGTATGTCAGTGGTTAGAAATACCATCATTACTTTAGGATTAGTTTAACACAAAGTCAGGGCTGACCCGGGACCATTGCTGTGAGTCACAGTGCGCAGCATAAAAGTCCTTTCACATCGGACGCAGGATGTGCTGCTAATGCTAACTAAAAGCTAAGGATCCAGAATTTGTTGCCCTGGCTGCTGGGCTCTGTGGGTTTTTGCAGCAGCTCTACCTGTACTAGATGCACCTGCTCCTTGTCGTTTCTCTCTGACTTTATCTCCTCTACAAGAGTTTCGGGGGGGGGGGGGGGTTGCTAGTTCTTCAAATGTTCAATAAAAACATGTATGCTAATTCATAACGAAGAAAGCTTTGTAATGAAGACTGTCATTTGCAAAACACTGCCCGCCCCCCGCGGTCCGCAGCGCTGTTGAAAAGGCTGTGGAAGTCCCTGTATTAAGCACATAGACCTGTGACACAAAAATCACCAAACTCGGACGACCACAGACTGTTTTCCTTCGTGGTGATAAAGGAAAACGCTGAGTTGGCATGTAAAAGGGCATTTATTCCCTTCAAAGACCTGCAGTTCAAAAAAAGCGTCCCTCCGACAGCCAAACCCATCTGTTCTCTGATTGGATTGTTACATTTGTGATTGACATGACATTGACCAATCAGATGAAAGGAAGAAAAATAGGGTCAAAATCCGTACTTGTAACTTGCAGGGGTTTTTTGGCAAAGTCCACACACAAATCTTTTTTACACACACACAAATCTTTTTTACGCACACACAAATCTTTTTTACACACACACAAATCTTTTTTACACACACACAAATCTTTTTTACGCACACACAAATCTTTTTTACACATACAAATCTTTTTTACACACACACAAATCTTTTTTACGCACACACAAATCTTTTTTACACATACAAATCTTTTTTACACATACAAATCTTTTTTACACATACAAATCTTTTTTACGCACACACAAATTCTTTTTACACATACAAAACTGATTTACAAGTACAAAATATTTATGACCACATTTTGAGCCCATACATGTTTTACTTTGAAGGTTTGTGTCTGGTTCAATTGTCTAATTAGGTTCAGCTGTGTACCCCTCTGGTGTGTCATTCCCTCAGTTCCTTGTGTGTATTTATAGTGTATGTCTGCCTGTGCTCCTCGTGGGCTCTTCTGCGTTATTCTGTGTTAATCAGTGTTTCTCCACATCCAGCTCTCCATTCCCTGCGTACCTCCTCATGTCTTTCCCTGCGTTTGACCTTGTGAGTTATGATTTCTTGTTTTGTCATTTTTCACCCAGTTTATGTTTATGTTCGGTTCTGCCCTCGCCTTTGTTATTGTGCACTGTAAATAAACTCACTCACATCACTGCTGCTGTCTGCTACTTGGATCCTCCTCATCATCACCACACAACTGCTGCCCCAGCCGTGACAATTATATTTACATGCTTCCATCACCCGTTGCTGCTCGGTGACAGCTCGTAATTTTCCACTATTCTTTTTCTCCCTCCCTCGCTCACAGACACATAACGGGTTTGGCAGGTTTGGCAGTCCATTCTCCCTGCAGCACGGACTACACTGCCCATGAAGCTACATTCTTTAGGGCTATGCCTGTAACACTCTGCCTATTGCCTTCATATTAAATCATTTTTGAATAGTAAATTTAAAAAAAAAATTCGTCACGTCATTAAGCGGGCCACAAGTAGAGGTGACATGGGCCGTGAGATTGAGACAGGCATTAGAGCCTCGCGTGTTTTGTTTGGGTTTCCACCAGCGTGGAATTACCAAAAATAGAGAGGGGACAGCCTAACATATGGAACAGGAAAAGACCGCCGTGTTATCCATTTATTTCAACAAAGTAACTGTATTCTGAATATCACCTTTTTAAACAGTAACTGTAATGGAATACTGTTGGGTTTATCTAGGCACAAAACCCGCTGGAACACGAGACCAACTAACAGCATGACAAAACAAGTCAAGACAGAGCTCTTTGTCGCAAGGGAAGTTAGTCAAAGCTGAGGAAAAGATTCCTCCACCTGAACTCAACCAACTTCGACTGATTCCTTCGCTACAGCCCTTTTTATTGTCAGCAAGCAATCATTCATGAATATGCAATTACAAATACACGTGACATTCTTAAACAGACATCTCTGAACAACATCAGTGTCTGGATTCTGTGTGTGTGTGGGTGCGTGTGTGTGTGTGTGTTTCCAGCCATGCTATACATAGACGACCTTTCAATGAACTTAAACTGTATGCAGACAAGCAGAAGTAATCGTCTTGCTAAACTATAAGAACAGGAACCTGCAATAGGTCATGTCTCAAATACATATTTAAAGGTGTGACCTCTCGAACCTTTAAGAAACGGAACAGTCTGGTTTCAAAAGCTATAATAGAATTATAATGTCGAGGCTGCTTCCTCTCATCTCATGGTACACAAGTGCACACAGAATCTTATCAGACCTAATAAGAATATGATTTTTATCAGCATACAAATGAATATATATTTCTAAGCATAAATGAAAATCTTAAATTATTAATTCTGAGAAATACAGTGACTCATATTTTGTATTTTAAATATGTAACGCCGGTACATGTATTCCATTACTCCCCAACACTGGCCAGAGTATTCCTAGATCTTTGAAAAGCGTCTGATACAATCAATGATTTGGGAATTCTCAAATAAACTCACATGTGCAGACAGATGTTGTGGAAATTGAAAGAGTTCATGAACATACGTTTTTTGGTGTTATAACAGATGATAAAATAGGCTGGAAAAAAATATAATAAATAAGCATTTCAGTATTGAGCAAAGAAAATAACATTCTGGACCACGAATCCCTCCATCGGAGAGCAACTCGGATCGAACCACCAATCTTCCAATCAGCAGATGACCTGCTCTACCTCCTGAGCCACACCATATGTGTTTGTGTACGCGCACATGTATGTGGTGTATCTATGTGTTTATGTCGATATATCTGGAGTAACACAGCCAAACACATGTGACAGATTATAAGGAAGGATTTATGATAGGATATGGTATAAACATGAGGAAACAGTGATGATTATTAGTACAAATAATAGGAAAGGGTTTAATTAAATAAGCTTATTCTATTACTTTAAGATGTTCAAAAAAGCCACACAATAAAATAAAAAACAAAAAAACACAATACAATAATTTTATGTAGTCTCTAATCACTCTAATAATTTTTTACGCTGCAAATTATTGTGCCTTGAAATAGTATTCATAACACTTAAAGTTTTCCAGACTTCACACTTTGAGGGAATTTTATGGTACATCAACACAAAGTAAAGCATACTTCACCATGTGAAGTGGAAGGAAAACGATATATGGTTTTCAACATTTTTCACAAATAAAAATTTGAAAAGTGTGGTGTGAGTATTTATTCAGCCCCCTTTACTCTGTTCTGTAAAGGCCTCCGATGTTTGTGAGAGTGACCAAAAACCATCATGATGATCAAGGAACACAACTGAGTGGTAAGGGATAAAATTGTGGAGAGGTTTAAAGCAGGGTTAGGTTATAAAAACATATCCCTAAAATGAGAATAAATATTGTTGCCAGATGTTTAAATGCAGCTTCATTTATTGACAGAAGGCTCAGTGACTCGTGGATTTTTCTGAAATTGTACATTTTAAAGTCACAGAGGTTTCTCCAACATGTGTGTCCTGTGCCAAAGTGTGCATTTCCAGTGTCATAAAATCAGTTTTACTGAATTTTTGTTTATAGCAATCACAATGCATAGCAGATATAAAAACACTAGTTTCATTTTGCCACATATCCAAATGAAACGAGTGTTTTTAGATCTGCTATTTCATGCATTGAAATAGCATAAAGGAATTCTTTAAGTGAGGGTCTTTGCTCTTAAGTCAACATGTACACAGTGTAGGTGTGTCCCTGTGAAGTCACATGTACATCCATCAAAAGTCTAAGCCGTGGCACTGAATGTACCGTGGAAGCCATAGGGGATGTTGACAGGTACCACCGCCCTGCCCAGCTCCTCGAATGTCTTGGCATCTAACACCAGAAGGAATGTACTCTTGTCCTGGAGGGAACAGAGACATGGGTAAAGAAATACTTGGTGTACAAGACAGTGTAGAAAACACAACGGCACGATCTCCAAGCTCGTGCTCAGCCATGTTTTACATTTGTATGAGGAAACTGTATCTATAAAGAGTACCCTGTCCAAAATGGCTGAGCCTGACTAACCTCGTCTGGAGTGATGACCACAGACATGATGACACCATCATCCTCCTCTGTAGCATTAGGAGAGGGAACAAAGACCGGCTCAGATGGATACTGACCAGGATGTTCCCACACCTGTGAGGGAACATTTACACACCAGGGCTGTCACATTCATGATGATAAAAGAAAAATCACAATAACAATGCTATCTCAATACCTGTGGGACAGTCCTCTTTAACTTTGTTTACTGTTTGTTAACTCCATATTACCCACAATTTTTATGGATTGTCTTCAGTCTTATACTAGTTTTAGTATAAGACCTCGGGGGAGGCCTGGTATATAACTAAGGCCTGTTGTTTTTCAATACAACATTATATAATTTCACAATGACACAAAAAGTTACTACATATACATACTACAATATACTACACTAGATTTCTATCTTACCAGGGCTGACATCAGCACAAAATGCTTTAATATAACCCTTTCCCCTTTGGGGTGAGTTGCGCTCTCTGAATGCTTTTTTAAATGTCACAGTTGTCACTACACAGTAAGTGTGTGATACATTTTTTATTACGACTTTAAATCTCAGCAAATTTACTTTGTGAATGAACTAAAATATAAACAGATATAATTGGTTCTATCTGGAAACTGTTGATTTCATTTGTGGGGGTTAACTTGTTCCACAGATTGGAAATGTGAGCTCTCTTTTCTTTGCTCCAATAAAACAACATGCCTTCATGCGTTTTCCGTGGAGATCCATCTTAATCAGCGTGTCCCCTACAAGGTGTCTAAATCCACAGCCATAGAAGTAGCGGTAGGGATGGGTGTTGAATTTGTGATAGTTGATCTGAGGAAACTCCAGACCTCCGTATTCATGGAGATCCTCCCCATGGAGGTCCTCATGGGTACAGAACACCTGCACAGGTTTTAAAAAACAAAAAAAGCAACACAGGTAATCACTGAGATTCAGGTAGTGAAAGTGCTACATGTTGACATTTTAATAGCAAAGTCCAATTAAGCATTTATATAGAATAGACTGTAGACTGTAAAATCCTACTGTTTTTGCGGGATAGTTACATTAAAAAACTGAAACTATAAGAATGTGCGTAGTAACATGTTGATACATGTACGTTAATCATGCTGTTTGCCCTACCTTGTTTTTTGCAATTCTTACAGAAGTAGCTATGCTGTTCGGCCGGGTAATCAGGTTCTGGTTGTAGGGTGTGTCAGGGCCCACATTGAGAGGCAGCACAAATCGCCGGGGGAAGGCTCTACTCAAGGTGTTGTACACCTGACGAGGAAGATCTTGTTAACTTCAACAAGCAATCTTTTTTTCAGATAAACCAAAAGCAGCATAAGAATTTTCCATAAACTGCACAGGAAAGTCAGTAATGAGCTTTACTTAACTAACTTACCTCATCAAGAGCTTCTCCAGACTTGCGCATGTTCTGGATGTTGTAGTTTGTGATTGCCTGGCCATCATCTGATGCACACAAGTCTATGATCAAGAATCCATCCTCCTCAAATGCATTGATCTGATGGAAGGTTGATAGTGGCTTTGCAAGATACTCGATGGAGCTTACCTGAAACACAAAAACAACAATGGAAATGCACTGTGGCACTAGTTCAGTTCTGCGTTCTAGCTCAAGTCAAATAATTTTACTGAATATTTTATTAATGTGACTTAAATATTATTTCACATTTCTGCAAATGCAAAAAATGTATTTATTAACTACACTGAACATTTATTAGTTTCTTCTGAAATCTTTGTAACATAAATCATCTAGCACTCTAACTATTAATACAGAGCATCAGGTGTCAGACGGAAACTTGCTTTTAGCCCCTTCCTCTTTATTTTTCAGTTATGCTACCATAATCTGTATTCAGATTACTATTATTTGTCATGATTAATTGCTGATTTTAATGCCAAAAATGTTTTTATTGCACTTTTATTGTTGCTTTTATCTTGCATTTGCAACAAAACACTGCTTTCATATCTTCACATTTGTACCCTAACCCTATCTTTGCATTCAAATATTCACCTACATTCAGTATCTCTTTTAGAAGAAAAATAAAATGCATTCATTAAAAATAAATGACCAAAACTTAACTCAAAATTCAATCAAGTCACAGGAACAATACTTATGAGACTTGGAAGAATACTTTTTATTGTGAATTAAGTTTACCTTACTTAATCACTTAGTTCATTTTTGAATGTTAGAGTCCTACCTTCCCCGAGTGTTTGTGGATCAGATGGAAGATTGTGTTGAGTTTCGGATCCCAGAATATGCTATCACTGATACTTTTTCCTCTTAGCTTGCCTGTCACGATCTTCAGCAGGTCCAGCTTGATGGGCTGTTCAATGAACACCACGTAGTTCTCAGACATCGCTATAAGGAAATAAGAAGAAGTTTATTAGTGGTGGGACTCAGGTCCAGTAAGACTTGCTAAATTTATATAAAAACCCCAATGATCCACTGATCCAACCATTTTCATCCCATACCTGAAATCAAAATATCTGCCTGTACCTCACTTCATTGTGCATTTTTATTTCCAAATTCAAAAATAGAAATATGAAGAAACAGACATATATTTATAACAAACAAAGACTAAATCTGTATTCCTATAAATGGGTCTATGCTGAAAACCGCAAAGGAATATGTGCAAGAGACTTTTTGCTCACCAAAGCTGTGATAGTATGAAGGTTTGGTCTTGTCCACTGAAGGAATCGAGCACAGCACTGTGGCTCCCTCCAGGGTTTCATCTTCTGTTTTCTTGGTTGGTGGCACTTGGATAATGTTGTAGTATGATCCTGTCATGCCAGATACTGTTAGATCTTTGATCCGTAACCTGTAGTGTGGAAATGGATCTGATGTTTCTTAAATACCTTTCAAGGTGTAGGAATTTCCCATGTTGTATGTCGTACCATCAGGCTCAGTATGAGGGTGTGCTGTGGCTCCATTCACAGCAATGAATTTGCTCCAGTCCACCTAATACAAACAAATGCAATGGCACAAAAGGTTTGCAGTTTTTATTGCTTCTATACCTACTTTTACAGTTTGATACATGTGCCACTAAAACTTCAGCTGCACGTATATCATTACACTCATGGTACCTTTTCAGTCGTCTCCAGTGTCTCAGGGTCCACCTTGTGCATGATGTTGGTTTCTGTACTGACATAATAGTCACCTTTGTAGGTCACAAAACTCACGTTGGCATTGTCTGTGGGCTCTAGAGGGAAAGAAAGCTTTGAATTACTTATTCTATAGCAAGTGCATCAACAGGCTGCTTTGTCTTCAAGATACTCACTGTGTGATTCAAATCTTGACAGGAAGCGCTGGAAGACATTTTTACAGGGGTCCGGCATGGTTACAGTCCCAAACTCAGATATCGCAATGCGATTGTGCTCCTTGTTGGTCTGGTAGCTGTCGCTGGACAGGAAGCGGCTTTTGTAAGTCACTTGCCCATTTGATATTTTGAACTGGTGCAGGAGAGCCATGCCATCAAACCAGTGGTTAAATCTGTAGAGAAATAGATGCAATGCAAAGGGGAGTGAGCTTCATGATGTCTGAAGCAGATGGATAAACACACAAAGATGCAGCACTCACTTGTGGTTTCCGATCTCAAACTTTCCGGGCCCATTTCTCAGGAAGTTTCCTTTGATCCATTCTGGGATTGTACCAATGATCTGGGTGGTGATGGGCCTGGGGGTGTCCTCCACTGAGCTCACAATCTTCTCGATAGAAGGCAGACCGCGTACATTTGTGTAATGATTGCTGTTCTTCACAGACTTAGTATTCTTTTTCTGATGTTTGACAGTATCCATGGCTGTGGCTAAGCCTTCTGTAGCTTAGTCTCTCTTCTGAGATGCTGCTGGTTCGTACACTGACTCCTGATTTTATACTGTCCTTCTGACACGTACCATAGAAACAGCAAAAAGGATGCAATCAGACATTTCATGCTTGTTTAACTCTGTGCAAAACAGAAGCAAACGGCAATCAAAAATGTAAGCAGTAACAGATGATCACTTTATCTGACTGGAAAAAACAGCAAATAACCGTGTCCAGTCTTTCAAATCATTCCTTTGACTCTTTTAGTTAAGCTTGATATGCATGGTTATATATAGCATAGTGAAACCAGATGAACTTGGATGAGTGGCTTAGAGGGATTATTTAAAAAAAAAAATTTCAAATGGGAATATTCTATTTCTGGAATAATTAAAGCATTTTAAAATGTTTTCTTGCTCTTTTACATTTGAGTTATCTGAATTAAAAAAATAAAATGAGTTCCTGTTGTGTACTTGTCACATATCATATTTCACCAATATGCTCAAAAGAATCACCCATGACAGGATGACTCTGCATTTTCTGGTGTCAGTAAGGACACTGTGAGTGCCACTGATGGAAGTTCATTTGGGTCATCACAAAGCTAGCATCTCAAATTAAATTGAAAAAGAAAATCTCTTGTTTCTCTTTCCTTAAATTTGTTTAAATTAGCTTTAGATATGAAATTTGAAAGTTATGAATTAAAGATATTGCATGTCATTTTTAATAAGATACATTTCTTGTATCTTTGTGATTTCATGTGACTTTCTCAACATCATTTTCTCTTTATCATATACATTCATTTTCTTTAAGAAGTACAACATTGTACATCCAGGCTTTATCCTTTTTAGGTGGGCAATCCAGTGTTGTGAAAAAACAGGCCGTGCCCAACTGGTCCAGGAGCTCGTCGACCTGGGGCATGGGAAAAGAATCGAAGCATGACATTTCATTCACCTTGCGATTGCGAACACAGAACCGTATAGACCCATCTTTCTTCATCACAAGAACTATCGGTCTACACCAGGCACTGTATGACTCTTCTATTACTCCCATTTTCAGCATTTTGGCCTATTCCCTCTGAATAATTTTCCTTTTATATTCAGGAAGCCTGTAGAGCCATGAACGCACCATCACGCCAGGCTGAGTTTCAAAATGATCCTCGATGAGAGATGTTGGGCCGGGCAGGAGAGAGAACACGTTTATCTAGCTGTCTTCACCAGCAGCCCCTCCACAAACTGCTCCAGCAGAATTTGATCCAACATTCGGGTCTCCCCCTCCGATGGTCCCGGCTGCAGCCATCGTACCCCAGTGTCGTGCAATTTCCGGGCCCAAGCGAATGGAAGCGCCAGCATTTGCACCATTTAAAAAAATGGCGGCGTGCTAGGTCGCAGCGGCCACACCAGGTCCAAACCATGGTGCGATTTCATGTTTTTACTTGAGTTCTATTTGCTTATTTTTTTTAATATCCTGGTTTAACGTAAATCTGTAATGTGCATCAGAACTACAGACAATGTTGTGGAAATTTTAACAATAACCTGCAACACACCCAGTGAGCGTGATTTGAAGTGGGTTTAATAAACACAATGCAATATGGAGAGAAACATCCCAGCCAAACACTAGGATCATCTCTGAAATTTGGGTGGGGTTGCTTATCTTATATACACACACACACAGACACTCTCAAACAAAGAACATTCCACAGCACTTCATGTATCCCTATACCTTCAGTCCAGCTCATCCTTGACCCCCTCCCACTCTAAGAAAAGTTACGACCACCCGTCACCTCCCATGAACTGGGTGTCTGGAGATCTTCAAGTCTACAATGGGTCCACTGTGAAGGTGCAATAAAACTTGGAGTCCACTTGTGATAATATTTTACATGCATGCATACAACTGGTGACAGGAGTGATCTTGCTATACTAAAGTGAGAAAGTGATATTACTATTACTAATGTGATATAATTAAAATATATGATTAATACATCAGAAAAGAAATCTGCCACGACAACAAACACATCCATAACCGCCAACAACTTCTGGATTTAGGAAAACGCTAGCGAACTCAACCAGATGGAGACATGCTGGAGAAAGTGCGCTGCTGCGGCATTCTGCAAGCTCAGAACAGATGGGAGAAGTAAGTCCGCCGGGGGAGTGTTTTGTGACTTATTTTGGGCACAGGTGGTACAGGCTTTCACATATTCTCGGGCATTCTGGGCTAAAGACGGCCACCAGAAAGAGCTTTCCAGAAAGGAGACAGTGCGTTGGATTCCAGGGTGACATGAAAATCTTGCTGTGTGGGCCCATTGGAGCACCTGGGCTTGTACCGACGAAGGGACGTAGAGCCGCCCCGGGGGGTCCTGTCCCCGGATCAGGTTCGGTACGCCGGGCCTGCCGCACCATCGACTCAATCTCCCAAGTGAGGCCTCCTATGACACAGCCAGGAGGCAAGATCGACGCCTCCTCCCAGTCCCCCTCACAGGATGGAAACTGACGTGATAAAGCATCTGGTTTGACATTTCGGGACCCGGGCCTGTAAGTAATGGAGAAATTGAAACAGGTGAAGAAAAGCGCCCACCTGGCCTGACATGCGTTGAGGTGTTTTGCTGCCTGAAGGTAGGCGAGGTTCTTGTGGTCGGTCCACACAATGAAAGGCTGTGCCGTCCCCTCCAGCCAGTGCCGCCACTCCTCCAGTGCCAGTTTGATGGCGAGTAGCTCCCTGTCTCCAACATCGTAGTTTCGCTCTGCGGGTGAAAGACAACGAGAGAAGTAAGCACATGGATGGAGTTTACCTTCAGTCTTCTGAGAGAGGACGGCCCCCACGCCTGTATCTGAGGCATCCACCTCCACGATGAAGGGTTGGTTGAGATCCAGCTGGGAGAGGATGGGGGCGGCAAAACGTTGTTTCAGATGATCGAACGCCTCAGTGGCTGCCTGCCCCCACTGTAACGGAACCTTAGGGGACGTGAGGTAAGTAAGAGGTGAGACAATTTTGCTGAAGTCACGAATGAAACGACGATAGAAATTTGCAAACCCCAAAAAAACGTTGAAGCTGCTTGTGGTTTGGGGGTGTGGGCCACTCCAAAACTGCTTTGACCTTTCCAGGATCCGATCTCAAGTTCCCCTGTTCAATTATGAAACCAAGGAAGGAAACGGTGTTTACATGAAACTCACACTTCTCTGCTTTGACAAAAAGGCGGTTTTCCAACAATCTTTGTAATACCAGTTTGACATGTTTTTAATGTTCTGCCACTGACCTGGAGAAGATGAGTATATTGTCTAGGTAGACGAAAACAAAGTGGTTGATGAAGTCTCTGAGGATGTCATTCACGAGACGAATGACATCCTCAGGCATGACGAGATATTCAAAATGTCCAGGTGGGTGTTGAAGGCCGTCTTCCACCCGCCCCCCTCCCTAATGCGAACCAAATGATTAGCACTCCGGTGGTCAAGTTTACTGAATATCTTCATCCCGTGGAGTACCTCAAACGCTGAGGTCAGCAGGGGCAGCGGGTATTTATTCTTGACAGTGATTGCATTCAAGCCCCGATAGTCAATGCATGGCCAGAGGGACTTATCTTTCTTGTCAACAAAGAAAAATCCTGCTGCCAAGGGAGTAGATGGCCGAATGATTCCCGCAGCCAGTGAGTCGGTAATGTATTCCTCCATGGCTTCTCTTTCTGGCTGTGATAGGCTATGGAGTCGGCTGGTAGGCAGCGGAGCTCCTTGTAACAAGTCAATGGCACAATCATAAGGCCGGTGTGGGGGAAGAGAACGAGTGCGATCCTTACTAAACGCCTCCACTAGTTCATGGTACAGTGAAGGAACTGCCGTTAGATCTGGAGGAATCTGTGGGGGTGATGCAGGGGAGCCGACGGATGGAATGGCAGATTTTAAGCACGTCATGTGGCATCCCTCCCCCCATCTAGACACACAGCCAGCCTGCCAATCAATTAGTGGATTATGTTGCAACAGCCAAGGATAGCCAAGAACTATAGACAAGACAAGCGGCGTCAGCGGGGCTTTGAAAACAAACAAACTGATTAATTCAGAGTGATTTCCAGACAAACACAGGGTGACAGGTTCAGTAACATGGGTGACATCAGGTAAACGCTGTCCATTCAGAGATGAGGCTCGAAGAGCATGAGGCAGAGGTTTAGTAGTTAAGCCCAGTTTTTTAGCAAGTGATGCATCAATAAAACTCTGTTCTGCACCTGAGTCTCTCAAAGCCTTGAGTGAGTGAGTGGCGGTGTGAGCAGTGAGCCTAGCTTGCAACAAAAGATGAGGAGGGGAATGTGAGATGTTTATTTCGCCCACCAGTACCCCCCTTTTTACTGACAGGCATGCCCTTTTGCCTGTGCGGCGCAAACGGCGATGAAATGTCCGTGACGGCCACAGTATAAACACTCACCGGCCATGAAATGGTGCTGCCTCTTCGCCGGCGTAAGCCCGGCGCATCCGATTTGCATCGGCTCCGCCTCGCTGAGACTCACATCCATCGAGGCCAGCTGTTGTGGTAAGCAGCACTTCTGGCAACAAGCCCAATACTGAGCGGAGCATTCTGGGAAACTGAGTGTCACGTCCCGTGGCGCACTCGCAGACGCTCGTCAACGTGAATGCACAGGGTCATTAAAGAGCTGAGAGATGATGGCAATTCTCTCGTCATGAGCTCATCCTTCAAATCCTCCTACATATTGTTGAGCAGAACCTTCTTTACTGCCTCTTCACTCCACATATATATATGTGTGTATATATATATATATATATACTAGGGGTGCAACAATACTCGTATCGATACTGAACCGTTCGATACAGTGCTTTTGGTTCGTTACGCATATGTATCGAACAATGCAAAATGTTTTATTTATTTTATCAACTTTTCTTCTGACGATGCTGTCTGTGTTGAGCGCTCAGTGGATCTGCGTTCGACTACTCCGCCTAGGCTGCACTGTCGAGTGCAGATCCACTGAGCTCAGCGCAAGCTAGCAAGACTGAAGCTAAGCTCATTGCAACTTCCTCAACGCTACCCGAAACTGAACCTCCCCCACCCTCATTCAGATCTGGCGTTTGGAACTATCTTGGTTTTCATGTGAAGCATGACCCTGATGGTAAGCGCGTCATGGACAAAAGTAAAACAGTATGTCGGATGTGCCACGCAATGCTCAACTAGTGCGTTAGCGCAGTTAGCTTGTTAACGTGTTGACGCCTTCCGGGCCCACGCACGGGGTGATCCGTGGTAACTCGTTAACGGAGATTTGCGGCTTTATGGCGTTAATGTCATTTTAACGAGATTAACGCTGACAGCACTAGTGGGAACACAACGAATATGACTGCACATTTACGCCGACATCATCCTAGTGCAACGACAAGTGGAAGCAGACAACAACAAGCACGCATGCTACAAACTTCACCCGAGTCATTTAGACAGCCGTTAGCACATGATTCTCCTTATGGGGACCTGATATGTTTAATATGCTGCTGAGAGTATACCCCAGAAGAAGCGTATAGTATAGCTTTTATTTTGGAAAGAGCCATTTCTCTGTAATAAACTCTCTTTTCCAAAGATGAGTGATTTCTCGATCAGATAGATTTTTTTTTATTTATTTTGTTGTTTCAGCAACATTAAATTTAAAAACTGTTCTTTTGAGTTAAAATATATATTTATAATTTTAATAAATGACAAATTAAAAAGGCACGAACATTTTTTTGTATTGAAAAAATATCGAACTGTGACACCAAAATATCGAACCGTATTTTGAGTATCGTTGCACCCCTAATATATACATATATATGTAAATAAAAAAATAAAAAAACACCCATCTCGCCCCTGCGGGCGGTTTATCCTTCAAGCTCGGGTCCTCTACCAGAGACCTGGGAACTTGAGGGTCCTGCGCAGTATCTTAGCTGTTCCCAGGACTGCGCTCTTCTGGACAGAGATCTCCGATGTTGTTCCCGGGATCTGCTGGAGCCACTCGCTTACCTTGGGAGTCACCGCACCTAGTGCTCTGATTACCACGGGGACCACCGTTACCTTCACCCTCCACATCCTCTCGAGCTCTTCTCTGAGCCCTTGGTATTTCTCCAGCTTCTCGTGTTCCTTCTTTCTGATGTTGCTGTCATTCGGAACCGCTACATCGATCACTACGGCCGTCTTCTCCTGTTTGTCTACCACCACTATGTCCGGTTGGTTAGCCACCACCATTTTGTCCGTCTGTATCTGGAAGTCCCACAGGATCTTAGCTCGGTCATTCTCCATCACCCTTGGGGGTATCTCCCATTTTGACCTCGGGACTTCCAGGTTATACTCGGCACAGATGTTCCTGTACACTATGCCGGCCACTTGGTTATGGCGTTCCATGTATGCCTTGCCTGCTAGCATCTTGCACCCTGCTGTTATGTGCTGGATTGTTTCTGGGGCATCTTTACACAGCCTGCACCTGGGGTCTTGCCTGGTGTGATAGACCCCAGCCTCTATGGATCTTGTACTCAGAGCTTGTTCTTGTGCTGCCATGATTAGTGCCTCTGTGCTGTCTTTTAGTCCAGCTTTGTCCAGCCACTGGTAGGATTTCTGGATATCAGCCACCTCCTCTATCTGTCGGTGGTACATACCGTGCAGGGCCCTGTCCTTCCATGATGGTTCCTCGCCTTCCTCCTCTTTCTTGGGTTTCTGCTGCCTGAGGTATTCACTGAGCACACTGTCAGTTGGGGCCATCTTCGTGATGTATTCGTGGATGTTTCTTGTCTCATCCTGGACTGTGGTGCTGACACTCACCAGTCCCCGGCCCCCTTCCTTCCGCTTAGCGTACAGCCTCAGGGTGCTGGACTTGGGGTGAAACCCTCCATGCATGGTCAGGAGCTTTCTTGTCTTTATGTCAGTGGCTTCTATCTTCTCCTTTGGCCAGCCTATTACCCCAGCAGGGTACCTGATCACGGGCAGGGCGTAGGTGTTGATAGCCCGGATCTTGTTCTTACCGTTCAGCTGACTCCTCAGGACTTGCCTGACCCTCTGCAGGTACTTGGTGGTTGCAGCTTTCCTAGTGGCCTCTTCATGGTTCCCATTTGCCTGTGGGATCCTCAGGTACTTGTAACTGTCCTCTATATCTGCAATGTTGCCTTCTGGTAGTTCAATCCCCTCAGTTCTGACTACCTTCCCTCTCTTTGTTACCATCCGACTACACTTCTCCAGCCCGAATGACATCCCAATGTCATTGCTGTATAGCCTGGTAGTGTGTATCAGTGAATCGATGTCTCGTTCACTCTTGGCATACAGCTTGATGTCATCCATGTACAGGAGGTGGCTGACAACCGCTCCGTTCCGTAGTCGGTATCTGTAGCCAGTCTTGTTAATGATCTCACTGAGGGGGTTCAGGCCTATGCAGAACAGCAGTGGGGACAGAGCATCTCCTTGGTAGATCCCGCACTTGATGGTGACTTGTGCTATGGGCTTGGAGTTGGCCTCTAGTGTTGTATGCCACATCCCCATTGAGTTCCTGATGAAGGCTCTTAGGGTCCTGTTGATCTTGTACAATTCTAGGCATTCCAGTATCCAGCTGTGGGGCATTGAGTCATAGGCCTTCTTGTAATCAATCCAGGCTGTGCACAGGTTGGTCAGTCTGGTCTTGCAGTCTCGGCTGACTGTTCTGTCTACCAGTAGCTGGTGTTTTGCGCCTCTGGTATTCTTGCCAATCCCTTTCTGTGCCCCGCTCATGTATTGACCCATGTGCCTGTTCATCTTAGCCGATATGATGCCTGACAGGAAGACAACGAACATCCTTGGGGATCAGGACCGTCCGACCTTCGGTTAGCCATTCCGGGTGTCTCTCGTTAACTAGCAGCTGGTTCATTTGTGCTGCCAGACGCTCGTGGAGTGCAGTCAGCTTTTTCAGCCAGTAGGTGTGAACCATGTCGGGCCCTGGTGCTGTCCAACTCTTCATACTGGAGACCCTTTCTTGGATATCTGCCACTGTGATGGTTACTGGACCCTGTTCAGGGAGGTCGCTATGGTCTGCCCTCAGATCCACTAGCCACTGAGCATTGCCGTTATGGGTTGCGTCCTTCTCCCATATGCTCTTCCAGTATTGCTCCGTCTCCAGCCTTGGTGGTGCTGTTCTCTTATTGTTCCCTTGCCACTGAGAGTACACCTTTGCTGGTTCTGTGGAGAACAGCTGGTTTATTCTCCTGCCTTCTATCTCTCTGGTGTACCTCCTCAAGCGGCTGGCCAAGGCTGTGAGTTGTTGCTTGGCAGTTTCCAAGGCCTCAGGTATGGACAGCTTGCTGTATTTCTTATGCACCTTCTTTGTCGCGCCTTTCTGCAACTCCGTTAGTTGGCTAACCTCCCTTCGTGCTACTTTGATCTTGCCCTCTAGCCTCCTTCTCCATGGAGGGTACTGCCCCTTGTGGCTGTTCAACTTGTAGCCAAGCATCTCACTGATCACTGCTGCCGTAGTGTAGATCAGCTTGTTAGTGTCGGTAACCGTGGTTGTAGGTACTATCGTCCGTAGTGCTGCATTAACATCATCTAGCAGACCTTCTGAGGGTACTTCACGTAATCTTGGTAACCGGCTACGGGGGATCTAGGTTTCAAGCTTGGCCATGATCCTATCTTTCAGATCAGTTCCTCTCGCACTCAACGATCCTTCTCCTATGTACCCAATCTCGGGTGGGGGTGATGATATCTCCCCCCTGACCTGGCGTTCTGACTCCTCCTTGCCGTAGCATTTATGTTGTACCTCGTCAATCTCTAGCTGTGATAGCAGTCCCTTCTTTCGAATGTTGGAACACTGAGCTACTAGTTGTTTCGCCGTTATTGTGGATGTTGGGTATCGAAGAATCCATAGGTCCCTCATCCTATTCATGTAACCCCTTCCGCCAGGGTTACTTGCGTAGTAGCATTCCAACAACGCCCTGTTTTCATCTCTTGCCCACCGATGCCTTCTTGTTCCAGTAGCCCACTTGTTGTCAGGGTGCGCTGGTTCCTCAACACCTGACGCGGACCTTGTTGATCCGGGCGACGTCCGAGCCGGCATGCCTTCATATTTATCTGTCTCGCTCATGTCTGCGGTAGGCTCGCTTAGCATAGGGGCTCTAGCCTTAGGACCCTTACTGGATACAGACATATATGTATATATATATATATATATATATGTATATATATATATATATATATATATATATATATATATATATGTCACACAGTGGAAATTTGTATTTATCTTGTATATTGTTTTTATTCTGATTTTTAGTGTTTATTTATGAGTGTCGTTTTATTTGCATGGTTTTGTGTGTTTTATGTGACATAGTTTTTAATCCACTGTGGACTGACTACACCTGGGACAAATTAGCTGATAGGGACCACCTGCTGAGGCATGGGTGTGTCCAGAGGTGGCCTATCAGCTGTGTAAAGACATTTTAAAAGCAGGCTAGCTGAGCACTGAAGGAGAGAGGCCCCAGACTGGAAGGTGAATGCTAGATGGCCAGCGTGACACGGCGACCCAGTCCTGACCTCGTGGAACGGCAACAGTAGGAGACAACGCTTGTGATTGGCAGCAGGGCAGAGGTTTACCTCTGCCTGCATTTGTGAGTAGGGTCTCTACTGTTGTTTACTGGGTGCAGCTGGATTGGGAGAGGGTCGCCATGGCCATGAGCCAGGGCCGCTTCTGGGACAATTGTTCTGGACCACCGCCACAGCTCCCGACACAAGGGGAGCTGTGGCGGTGGTCGCATGATGGATTCGGGTGCAGAACGCAAGTTGGGCTGGGATGTGATGGGCCCGTGGAAGGACAAGAAGATGGGAGGCTCTTCCTTGTCTGCCGAAGACGGGGCTGGTGTGGACTCTGCTCTAAAGAAGGAATTCCTGGCCTGCTGATGGACCCATAATGAACATGTGGCATAATTATAGCAGGGGTTTTTTAGTGAATGTAGAAAATGGTAGTTTTACGGGTTTTAGAATTGTCTTTAGTTTTAGTAGATTGACAACATTTTATTATGTACATTTTAAGGGTGTTTTTATTTGTGCTCCCTGGCCTAGTAATAAACTGTTTCTGATCAGACCTGCTTCATCTCTGTGCCCTGGGTATCTGACTAGCTTGCTCCCCCTTGTATTTTAAAGAATCTTTCTTTTTAGTAGGACATTCTGGCGCGACTGCTTTAGTGTCCCCGTTTGTTACATACACACATACATATACATATATACAGTCAGGTCCATAAATATTGGGACATCGACACAATTCTAACATTTTTGGCTCTATACACCACCACAATGGATTCCAAATGAAACGAACAAGACATGCTTTAACTGCAGAGTGTCAGCTTTTATTTGAGGGTATTTACATCCAAATCAGGTGAACGGTGTAGGAATTACAACAGTTTGCAAATGTGCCTCCCACTTCTTGAGGGACCAAAAGTAATGGGACAGAATAAGAACCATAAATCAAACATTCATTTTTTAATACTTGGTTGCAAATCCTTTACAGTCAATCACAGCCTGAAGTCTGGAACACATAGACATCACCAGACGCCGGGTTTCATCCCTGGTGATGCTCTGCCAGGCCTCTACTGCAACAGTCTTCAGTTGCTGCTTGTTCTTGGGGCATTTTCCCTTCAGTTTTGTCTTCAGCAAGTGAAATACATGCTCAATCGGATTCAGGTCAGGTGATTGACTTGGCCATTGCAAAACAGTCCACTTCTTTCCCTTCAAAAACTCTTTGGTTGCTTTTGCAGTATGCTTTGGGTCGTTGTCCACCTGCACTGTGAAGCGCCGTCCAATGAGTTTTGAAGCATTTGTCTGAATATGAGCAGATAATATTGCCCGAAACACTTCAGAATTCATCGTGCTGCTTTTGTCAGCAGTCACATCATCAATAAATACAAGAGAACCAGTTCCACTGGCAGCCATACATGCCCACGCCATGACACTTCCACCCCAATTCTTCACTAATGAGGTGGTATGCTTAGGATCATGAGCAGTTCCTTTCCTTCTCCATACTCTTCTCTTCCCATCACTCTGGTACAAGTTGATGTTGGTCTCATCTGTCCATAGGATGTTGTTCCAGAACTGCGACGGCTTTTTCAGATGTCGTTTGGCAAACTCTAATCTGGCCTGCCTGTTTTTGGGGCTCACCAAAGGTTTACATCTTGTGGTGAACCCTCTGTATTCACACTGGTGGAGTCTTCTCTTGATTGTTGACTCTGACGCACATACACCTGCCTCCTAGAGAGTGTTCTTGATCTGGCCAACTGTTGTGAAGGGTGTTTTCTTCACCAGGGAAAGGATTCTTTGGTCATCCACCACAGTTGTGTCCCGTGGTCTTCCTAGTCTTTTGGTGTTGCTGAGCTCACCAGTGCGTTCCTTCTTTTTGGGAATGTTCTAAACAGTTGTTTTGGCCACGCCTGATGTTTTTGCTATCTCTCTGATGGGTTTGTTTTGTTTTTTTCAGCCTAATGATGGCTTGCTTCACTGGTAGTGACAGCTCTTTGGATCTCATCCTGGCAGTTGACAGCAACAGGTTCAAAAAGCAAACAGCACACTTGAAATGAACTCTGGACCTTTTATTTGTTCATTGTAATTGGGGTAATGAGGGAATAACACACACCTGGCCATGGAACAGCTGAGAAGCCAATTGTCCCATTACTTTTGGTCCCTTAAGAAGTGGGAGGCACATATACAAACTGTCATAATTCCTATACTGTTCACCTGATTTGGATGTAAATACCCTCAAATAAAAGCTGACAGTCTGCATGTCTTGTTCGTTTCATTTGGAATCCATTGTGGTTGTGTATAGAGCCAAAAATGTTAGAATTGTGTCGATGTCCCAATATTTATGGACCTGACTGTATATATATATATATCAGCGTTAATCTCGTTAAAATGACTGCATTAATGCAGGAGATCTCCGTTAGCGAGTTAGCGCGGATCGCCCCGTGCGTGGGGCTGGACAGGGCTAATCCGTTAACTAGCAAACCGCACTAACGCGTTGATGCCGTGCAGCCCCACGCACTTCTGGCATATAGCTTGATGTCATCCACGCACTTTTTCTCACACTTGTTGGCATATCATCCACTGCTGACAACTGCTCCATTCAGTAGTCAGTATCTGTAGCAAGTCTTGTTAATGATCTCACTGAGGGGGTTCAGACCTATGCAGAACATCAGTGGGGACAGAGCATCTCCTTGGTAGATCTCGCACTTGATGGTGACTTGTGCTATGGGCTTGAAGTTGGGGTTGGAGTTGGCCCCTAGTGTTGTTCGCCACATCCGCACTGAGTTCCTCATGAAGGCTCTTAGGGTCCTGTTGATCTTGTACAGTTCTAGGCATTCCTTGCCTTGTGTGTTTTTAAAGTGCTATATAAATAAACGATGATGATGATGATGATTCCAGGATCCAGGTGTGGGGCATCTAGTCATAGGCCTTCTTGTAATCAATCCAAGCGGTGGACAAGTTGGTCGCCCTAGTCTTGCATTCTTGAGCGACTGCTCGGTCTACCAGTAGCTGGTGTTTCGCTCCTCTGATATTCCTGCCAATTCCTTTATGTGCTCCACTCATGTATTAAGCCATGTGCCTATTTATCTTAGCTGCTATGGTGCCTGACAGGAGCTTCCATGTGGTACTGAGGACTGAGCACTGAGCATCCTTCTCCCATATGCTCTTCCAGTATAGCTCTGTCTCCAGCCTTGGTGGAGCCATTCTCATATTGTTCTCATGCCACTGGGAGTACACCTTGGATGGTTTTGTAGAGAACAACTGGTTTATTCTCCTGCCTTCTCTCTCTTTGGTATGCCTCTTCAAGCCAAGTCTGTGAGTCATTGCTTGGCAGTTTCCAAGGCCTCAGGTATGGACAGCTTGCTGTATTTCACCTTTCTGCAGCTCCCATAGTTTGCTAACTTCTCTCTGTGATACCTTGATTTTGGCCTCTAGTCTCCTTCTCCATGGAGGGAACTGCTCCTTGTAGCTGTTCATCTTGTAGCTAAGAATCTCTGCACTGCTGCCATAGTGCAGATTAGCTGGTTACTCTGGGTAATGGTCACAGTAGGTATTTTCTGTAGTCCTGCATTCACATTATCTAGCAGACCTTCAGAGGGTACTTCACGTAATGTTGGTAACTGGCTGTGGAGTGTCCAGGCTTCAAGCTTGCCATGATCCTATTTTTCCAGTCAGTTCCTCTCACACTGACCTGTCGCCCTGGCTCCCTCTTGACGGAGCATTTGTGTTGTGCCTCATCAATCTCTAGCCGTGAGAGCAGTTCCTTCTTCTGAATGTGTGTCCTGGTTCCTCATCACCTAACGTGGTGTTGGGTCTGTGCTTCCACAGGCCCCGCTGGTTTAGAAACGTATTCTCGTTAACGACAAGCAAGGAAACAAGACGAACATCTTTAACCGTTTTTTACTTGCTAGCAAGGAAGGCCCGCTCGATGTCTCAGGAAAGCACTCTGAATCCAACCACAGACGACCTCGACTCTGGCCTCCGCTTGCCGCCTTTTATTGAAAACAGTTACTATAGGGCTTTGGAGTTGACGTCACACCGCAGTGCATTGTGGGATCGCGGCGCCATGTCAGAAGGCCACAAATCAAAACAAACACACTGTGTTGGAAGCAGGACTGCCAGAACCACGCTTAAAAACAACGCAAAAGACAAAGGGCTGTATCGCGACCGACTGCGCCCAGACGCCAAGAGACGGTACATGGAAAAAATAGCGTGCATCGGTAATGTGGACCCGTATGAAAAAAGGCAGTGGAGCGGAAACCCAGACAGCCTACCGCCGTTGTCCTATCCCGATATTGTCGCGTACCTTGTCTGTGGAGTCAGCGCATACACGGCGAATCATTTTCGGAATTATAAATTCCTGGAGGTGCACATCTAATTCACAAACGGTTGGGTACAAGATTTGGCCGTTTTAAGCCTCCACGTTGTGAGTACGTTGACCATATGACCAAGATACAGCCAGAGGTTGCCAGCTGTGCGTTGCCATGTAAATAGTTTGCATTTCATGTGTATGTACTTGCTAAGTACATGTGAACAGATCTTGAATAAAAAAAATAAACATACTTTTTTTTTCTGTTTCATATTTCATATGCTGGTTTGCCTGCAATAATGCCAAATAATACGCTACTCCGTCAACATGACGTGGTTCTGCAGCATCACACATTAGGATGTTTATCTAATTATCTATGACCTCAGCGCATTCAAAATAACACGAAAAGCCTATTAAGAGAGATATGAATTTATTTAGAACTCACCGGAAAGAAAATGCCGCGAGCAAACCAACAAAAAATTGGGGATGGCAGAGATCTCGATATCCGCTCGTCTGACCGCTGCAATCCAAGCCTGACGTCTTCGTTTAGTAATATCGGATACATGAGATCCCTCCCGTTGCCTCCAGGAGGGGAAACGATGAAAAGAGAGCCCATTTTCCAGCTTCTTGCCTTCCTTATCGTGTGATCTAACGTTGCAACACAGCACGTACGAACCATAGCTGACGCTTCCGTGTGCTTTCCTTGGCCTACTGTCATGGCGGGAGGGGGCGTGGCCCCGCTCCCGTGACATCACGCTCCAAAGCCCTATACACACAAGCACCTCCCATTGTAAACCCCCCCTATGGTCACAAAAGATAAGGCACTATGTGTGTGCACGTATAAGCACGTGTGTGTATGTGTGTGTGTATGTATGTATGTGCGAGAATGTTTTCTGTGTGTTTGTATGTATGTAAGTGTGTGTGTTTGTGTTTGGGGGTGTGTTTGTGTGACCTCCTGCTCACCAAAAGGGTCATAAAAGCAGGAAGCTTACTAACCAAGAAAACAGAACCTTCACATAGATGTCCCTACAATAAAACACTATAGCCTCCCCCACCAACAAACTGGTTGGAGAGGTGGTCAGAGACAAAGGAATGTCTTTGATCCTGCTGTTTGAACTAAGACTTACAAATTTAAGTAACACAATGACAACATTTAACAATTTGACTCCAACACGTGGACATTGTTAATCCGGGTGAGGTCCGAGCCGGTATGGCTTCAGTTCTCTGTCTCTTGCGCATATTCGAGATAGGCTTGGTTAGCATGGGGGGGTCTAGCCTATGGACCCACTGGATACAGATGCCCTTGTTAGAAGTCCGGGGTTAGACTCCCGAACAGGGCGTCTGTTCCAAAGGCGTGTAGTCTTACCACTATGCTACCATCTACTTTATATGCTTTTTATGTGAAAGGACCTTTAAATTTTCCATTCTGTTTCTTTACTTCAGGCAAGAGGAATGGGTCGCATGTTCCAAAATGCAGAAGCAATGTGTGACAAATGAAGTACACCCTTACTATTTACAGCCAGATGCTGATAATCAAATGAACTTAATTACCTGATTGCCAACAAGTGTGAGATAAAGAATAAAGTGGGGATTAGAAAAATCATAGAATAGAAAATGTGCTGTTTCATGGGCAGTTGACTCAACTTTACACATAAACAAGTTTGTTTGCGGTGAAGACAAGGGAAGCATAAAATTGTGGGAAAGGCCCAGCACCATTCTTTAGTCACCCACAGGACATTAGATTAGGACATTAAATAGATATGGTGTTTCTGTTTTGGGCAACGCTTAGAGTAATGTGCTTCACAAAGACTCACTCATGCAGACATTAAGCGGAAATTAGGTTAACCAAGATACATCTATGTAACTCATGAATTAACTTTTTTTTTTAATGAATCTTGATTAAATTATTACTGTAACTGTAAAGTTCACTTTAACAAACATCAGTTTATTCTTTAGAAGGTTTTGCTGAGCTGTTGCAATATTGTGTGTCATAGAAGTGTTAGATCTCTAAGTCTCCTACAGTACTAAGAAATACCTCAGCAATTGTTAAATATCTTAAATGTGATGAATATGTTCTTACTAGAGCTGAGTAATGGGTGGGGGTAATTGGTGTGAAAGAGGATAGTTTAGTGTCAGAACAGTGGAAGCACTCTTCTGGCTTTGTCTTATGTCAAGAGTCCGTAATAATAACATTATCCAGCCTGGGAAAACCAGCACCAATTCCACTTGTTCCGCATTTGTTTCAGCAAGTTAATGTTGACATGAAATAACCTTACCAAACAAAAAATTTTTTGGGGATTCTGTTTTGAATCATAAAATAGAATCATACAAACTACTATACTACTTAATACCAAATAAATAAGCATATATGTGCTATATACTACAGTACTTTAGTGGTAGATAGGGCTACTACTTTTCTTTGGGCCATCCAACATCTATTAAGGGACTTAAACCTTGGAAAAATGCAGCTTTTGTTTAGTCAGTCAACAGAATAGTTTGGGGATCATCAAGATGTCTTTTGGCAAATGTGAGACTAACCTTTGTATTCTTTTTTGTCAGTACTGGTTTTCTCTTTGGAGCTTTAGTGTGGATGCCATTTTTTTAGTCTCTTTCTTATTGTTGAATCATGAACTTTGATGTTTACTGAGGCAAGTGAGACCTCCAGTTCTTTAAATGTTGTTCTGGGTTCTTTTGTGGCCTCCTGGGAGAGTTGATGATGTGCTTCTGGAGTGATTTTGGTTAGCTGGCTATTCCTGGGATGATTTACTACTGTTCAACGTTTTTTTCCCCATTGGTCGATACTGTCTCTGTCATGATTCAATTGGCTGGCACACAAGATACATCTACACCTGACACTAATCAGCAGACCCTCTGGACTGCCTGGATGACAGGATGACTGCGGCTGAGACTGTGGACAAGCTGCCCTCACAATACGAACAGGGACAGGAACTATTGTACTGCATGTTGGTTCCACCGGTGCACCTGAGGAAGATGCACGCCCATGTTGATGTAGGAGCATGGCATTTGAAGCAGGAGACACCAATTTAATTCAGAGGAAGTTTTTTCTTTACAGTATCTGCAAAGTGCACATTTTTCCCTCAAAGCATGGGTCAGCCAGCGAGGTATGTTTTGTATGTTATATAGATAATTTTCTGTCTTTATTTCACCTGTCTTACTATTTCATTGAAATTTATGTTATGTTTTAGTTCGACGGTGGCGTAGTTTGTGATCAAGGTGAAGCTGTAACAACCCGAAGACCTTACAACTCACATTAAACACAACTCCATGCCATCAGTATAAAGAACTCTTTATCGACTTTAAGAAGAGGTAGAAGTGATAGTCAAACTTGGACCTGCATGATTCCCGGCCCCCTGGTTCAATTCAATTCAATTTTATTTATGTAGCGCCAAATCACAACAGTCGCCTCAAGGCGCTTTATATTAGACGGTGGCAACATCGTGCCATTGCACCAAGGACCAAGCTGCTGCAAATGTTAATGGACACACAGGTTTACCAGTTGCTTCTTCATAAAGACGTCCAAAAGCTAGACATTAACGTTCATGTTTGGAAAGATGACAGAAGGAGGGAGAGACAATAAGGAACTGTGTTAAGGCTGACAACAACAGCATCACAAGTTAGCAAGAAGGGAATTAATGCAACCAAGTTCACAATTCATTACTCAAGTCAAGTTAAAAGGAGATTTTGCATCAACAAATAAGTGCATTACAAGAAAAACAAAATGTCAGACACAAATGAAACAGAAATTGAAGTTCCCAGTGCAGAACAAGCTGCAAGGCAAGAGGATGAAACCTGTTTAGAGCAAACAGTGCAAATAGAGCAACGTAGAAGTGAAAGGCCTCACATGCTCACAGAAAAAGGAAAAGAATTCCATAAAGAAAGGTTACAAGGGCTGCAACATCACTTTGACAGCATTTCAGTGATTCTTGAGATAAGGGACAAAACATGTCCGCCAGATAAAACCCAATTTTGGGGTTAAAAATAGGCATACAAGTGTTAACCCAACTGACTAAAAGACAAACCAAGGCAATGTTTACACAACAAAAGTATGATTTTGCATTTTTTATACATATATATATTTATTTTAAATGGTACAATACATTACCAGTACCTTAAAAATCCATTGTCCAGAAGCAGGTGCGATAATATTAAAATACAGAAAAAAAATTAAAAGTAATGTAAAATTAAACATCATGGCTCTCGTGACTAACCCTGGAGAACCCATGGGGTCAGAGCCGACACCATTGGTTTTCTAGGGAAACCATGGGGTCAAATTTGACCCCATGGGTTCTCCAGGGCTAAGTATTTAAGTCAATACCTTATATAATATCAAAATATGCAATTCTTTTATTCTGGACAGATATGGATCCCACTTCAGGTGGAAACTCTCCAATTTATTCAGAAGCCTGTATGAGAGTTGTTCTAGTGCAGCGAGTCTCCCTAGTTGAATCTGCCATACAGAGACAGGTGGGGTGGAAGGGGCCTTCCACTGGGAGATAATGAGTTTACGCCCCAGCATCAATGCAGTCTGTACCCACTCAGCAGCCTTAGGCGGAGCATATTTAAGGAGTGATGGGTCCCCCAAAACAAATAGTCTTGGTGAAAAAGGAATATCCCATCGTATAGTTGATTTGATAAAGTCATGTATCTCAGTCCAAAAGATTTGGGTTTTAGGACAGCTCCAAATCATATCTGACATCTCCAGCATTCAGGGGACTTTATGAGGTTTGCCCTGTACAGTCTGTGTGGCGACCAGTAAATTCAGTGTAGTAATTTGAATTGGGTTAGTCTCATTCTAAGTTCTCTGGACACCTTTTTACTATTTTGCAAAATTGTAGTCCATTCCTGATCTGTAAAAACCACACCAAGGTCAGATTCCCAAGCTAACCAGAGGGCGGGTAGCCCTTTACTCGTGCCCTTAACAAGCATTGAGTAATATTTAGAGACTTCACGACCTCCCCAAAAGATTTTTTTTGATGTAGTTTAGATATTCAATAGTTGGAGGTGGTGTGGAGGAGGAACCAAAGGTTTTGAGCAATAAGTGCTGCAAGTACCTCCAAAACTGACTCTGTGGCAACTGAAACTGTGCTTTAAGATAAGATAAGATAAGATAACCTTTATTAGTCCCACACATGGGAAATTTGTTTTGTCACAGCAGGAAGTGGACAGTGCAAAAGTTATGAAGCAAAAATTAGAATAAAATAAAATAAGAATAAATACAGTACACCCTTAAGATCTCTTCCTTTGAAATTGGGGCATCCAGGGAGTCCACCTGTGTCTTAGAGAGAGTTGGGAGTTTGAGGGGGTAAAGAAAACTACTAATTTCCTGTGAGTTCGCTTGTACCTCTGAGGAGTAGAGTTGCATATAGAAGTCTCTAAAGGCCTCGTTCACTTCAGAGGGTTTTGACATCATAGTGCCATCCTGTGCTCTAATTGCTGCTATGATAGTCTGAGCTTCTTTTTGTTTAATATATCTTGCAAGCAGTTTGCCAGGTTTATCTCCATCTTCGAAGTATTTCTGCCTAGCCCGAAATAGAGAAAACTCCATTTTCTGAGTCAAGATTGAGTTAAACTCATATTTAAGTCTAGTTAGGTGGGTCAGATTTGCTGAGCTCATGTCTGCCTTAAAAGCGGCTTCAGCTATGGCAATCTTCCTCTCCAGATCTATCTGCTTGGTCAGAGCAGTTCTTTTCTTATATGAAGCATGCTGGATGATGAACCCTCTAATAAAAGCTTTCAAAGCTTCCTATGCTACACCCGCACTGGGAGCTGTAGAGAGGTTAATTTCTATATAAGAACTGATCTGCTCTCTTAAGGAGTGGAAAAAGTTGGGATCATGTAAAAGGCTTGAGTTTAGCCTCCATCTGGGAGACTTGAAGGGGCTATCAAATGAGCTCAGATGCAAGAGGACCGAGGCGTGGTCAGAAACGTGTATACTACCAATAGAGCAAGACATTGCTGAGGGCATGACAGAATTTGACACAAGAAAATAATCTATTCTTGACAGAGTCTTGTGGGGGGCAGAATAAAAGGTGTAATCTCTTGTGGATGGGTTGAATACTCTCCATACATCTACCAAACCCAAGGTCCTACACATTTTTATAGCGACCGAAGCTGATCTGGAGTGTCGCTGTGAGGGAGTGCTTCGATCCAGTATATCATCCATGACCAAATTGAAGTCCCCTGCTATCAGGATTGGGTAGTCGCCCATATCACTAATTTTGCATTCCAAGTTTCCAAAAAATTGCTTAAAATCATCCTATGGCCTTGAATCTCAGCCAAGAGTAGCAATGTCCGCCCATCTTCATCCCTAACCATCCAGGTGCATTTAAACTGTAACTGCTTATGAATTAAAATTACGACACCCCTGCTCTGACTGCTGCCACACGAAAAAAAATACCTGACCCACCCAATCAGCAAGCAAAGTTTATTTGACTCTTGGGGAGACAAGTGAGTCTCTTGAAGAAAGACAATGTCAACTTTTTTTGATTTGATAAATGTCATGATTTTCTTTTTTTTGATTGGATGGTTAAGGCCCTTTACATTCCAGGTCATTAAAGTAAGGGCCCCTGTTGCTTATTCGCCATCATGCAATACGTATCAGACATATAACAGTGGGGTAACTTATTATTAGAACCAGGAGTTCAGTACTAAGTGGACAATATTTGGAAGGCTGGCTGTAAGAAAAATGGGGGGGGGTTGAAGTAAATAAAAATAACAATTGATAAACATTTAAACAGATACGTCTGGGGCAACCGAGAACACTAGTCACCCTCAGGTGGGCTATGAGCCCCAGAAAGCAAAACATAAACTTTATGGTCCGTGACTCTAACCAGTCGAACAGTCATAAACAGGACCTGTTGCCAGCAGCAGCAGCATATTAAGTCGATGTAATATGAAGAAAACAGTCATTCCGGGACTTAGCTAACTGAACAGACCTCTATGCAGGTTGGTTAGTATGGAACGCCAGGACTGCCATAATGAATTACTTAAATACACCATTAAATAATTAATTAAATGTGGCAATAATTAATTAAAATTGGAATTAATTAATTAAATAAATAGTTATGACCAATGTTCCCTCTAAGCTGCGCACGTGCGCAATTGCGCACTGTTGGTACGGTCTCTGCGCAGAGAAAATCTGCGTTGCGCACAAAAAAAAAATCTAACCTGAATTGAAATTAAAGTAAATATTTGCCGACACCGGTGTTTTAGCTAGCAAAGCGGCGTGGCTGATGTGGAGTGAAGCCACGTTAATGACAACGTGTACAACCATTGGAGATGTGAGCAGGACAGACGGAACAATTGAAGAAAAGTGTGGACTTTATACCAGTTTTTAAATTGTGTTGATAGGCCACATAAAACCAGAGTTATGATAAAAATATCTGCAATGTTTGGTTTTCTTCCTGAATACGATCGTTGTTTATATTTACTGCGGGAAGAAACAGTAAAAACGGCGTTTTATAAGGAAAACGCTCGAAAGCACCCTCCGCCTGTGAGCAAAGACGAAACCGAAACACCCCGCCCTTTCCCATTGGTCGAAAAATGTACCATGTCGACCAATCAAAACATGGCATTTAGTTGCTAGGTGTTACAGGAGTGATACATCTCCTGTTGTCAGGCCTGCAGGTATCAGGCTGTTGTTCTCCTTTATCTCATAGTGGACAGAAATTATTTTTTGGAGTGGCACAAATAATTTGTGTGGCATCAAATTTGATGCAGAACAGCTGATTGTTCTGTAAATATTTTGAAATGTTTGTTTAAAAAACACCTTGGCTGCATTTTTAGGTAAACAGCTGCAAAAAACTTTGTTGTTTGCAAAACTCAGTAACTTTTTTGAAGAAGCAACTATATAATTACACTGGTCATTATATACTGTATTTGGCAGACAGAGAGTTACAGGACTCTCTCCCAGACCACAGACTCATACTCATTATACAAGTCAGAGTTTTATTTTTTTTTTTAAAGAAAAGAAAGTTGTGTTTTCAAAATTGGAGTTCAAGTTATTTTTACTTCCAATAGTGTTAGCGTACTACCAGTGTTGGGGAGTAACGGAATACATGTACCGCCGTTACGTATTTAAAATACAAAATATGAGTAACTGTATTCCGTTACAGTTACCGTTTAAAAAGGTGGTATTCAGAATACAGTTACTTTGTTGAAATAAATGGATTACACGGCGGTACTTTCCTGTTTCATATTGTGGCGGGTCAGGACTGTTTGGGTTTGTTTGACAGCTACGCTCTGTTGTTCCAGGCGGCAGCGTTACGGTTGCCATGGTTACAGGGTGACGCTCTCTCTCTCTGCGTGTTTCCTGGGTGAGAGAGCGCTTTTTTGTTGTTGTGCTAAGCTAATAGGCAGAATGCTACAGGCATGGCCCTAAAGAATGTAGCCTCATGGGCAGTGTAGTCCGTGCTGCAGGGAGAATGGACTGCCATACACGTTATGTGTCTGTGAGCGAGGGAGGGAGAGAAAGGAAAAGTCCGAGCTGTCACGGAGCAAAAACGGGAGCTGGAAGCATGTAAATATAATAATAACCACTGTAGCCAAGAAGAGTGCCTGACGAGCCCAGTTGTAAGTAAGCTATTAAGACTCGACTGTACACTGTGTTCGTGTTTTCCTCCGGAAAAAATAAGTTCCGTTGGAGCAGCCTTTCAACGCCTCTCTCTGTCTCTCGCTAGCAAAGTTGACCCAGACAACAAAGTAAAGCTAGTTTTCAGCTACGAGCCCGACATGGAACCCACCGTATTAGCCAGAGGTCCCTTTACTACGGTTCGGAGCCGCGGACCTTCAGTAACAGTAATAAATCACAGCAATAGTACATTCATGTAGTTGTAAACAGCATGATAATATATTAAGTAATCCAAAGTATTCAGAATACGTTACCCTCATTGAGTAACGTAACGGAATACGTTACAGAATACATTTTGGGGCATGTATTCGGTATTCTGTAATGGAATACATTTTAAAAGTAACCTTCCCAACACTGCGTACTACACAGGTCATGAACAAGATTTTTTTTTTAAAAAAAATTTCATTGTAAGTGGGCTAAAGCAGTTAATTAAAAGTAGTCTAACATAAATGTAAATGCTGTAATTTGATTATTTTAATAAACCATGTAACTTAGATGGATTCGACGCTGGCGTGACCACAGTGCACACGTCTGATGTCGCTCACAGTGGTCCAAGGGATCGCTCAGGGATTTTGTGTGTTCGCTCAGACACATGAAAAATTAGAGGGAACATTGGTTATGACACATGTAATTAATTAATTATTGACACATTTAATTAATTATTTATGTATTTCACATTTTAATTAATTATTGACACATTTAATTAATTAATTATTGACACATTTAATTAATTATTTATGTATTTCACATTTTAATTAATTATTGACACATTTAATTAATTATTTAATGATATATTTATTTATTTCATTTTGGCAGTCCTGGCGCCTGGCTCTCATCATGAATTAATTTTATCTGTCAGCCTCACCCATCAAACTCAGGGGGCGGGGTTAACGCTGCCCATGCAGCTTCTCTAACATTTGATTGGTTGCCGTGCAAAGTAAGTCAAAACAGGTCGATCCTAGATAATCGATTGCTTCTGTAGACTTGAGGCAGCCAGGTATCCCAGAATGCATTTCAAATCACAGGCAGCAATGGTGGTGGTGTAGTTTTAAAATACCCCGTTTTTCTGTCACCAACTACACTTTTAACAGTGTTTTAGCCACGAATGTCGCGCCGTAATCTTCACATGTCTGGTCAGGTTGTCAACATACAACATGTTTGCAAAAGTGCTCAGATGTTTTCAGAGATTTCACTGCTCTGCTAACAGTCAGCATGCAGAGTGCACCGAGGGGGTTACGTCAACCGGTTTGTTTACATATTCACTCTCCGTGTTCCACATGTTGCATTCGCAGATTCTCATTTTCACCGAACGATCGTCTCTTTCCGCCTGGTCTTGTGTGTCTGTGCTTCTGTAACATAAAGAACGAGCTGACATGTTTCTCACGACACCAGCGATCAGCTCAACAGACCCTCAGTTTACCTGCATGCGTCCTCCTCACCTGTCAGCTGTTTAACACCTGCTGCTAATTCAAGAAACACGCCCACGTTACCTGGTGATCGTCACAGTTTAACTGGGCAGCCGGTGCTCGATATAACGCAATGTCAGCGCATTTTTCTGCATAAGATAAGTAAATATAGTATTTCTCCCGAGCGCAGAGCTGCTGGAGCTTGTTTCCTTACAGAGCACTTTATAGGCGAAGCCACTTTATCAGCGGCTGATGTCCAATCACCGCACACAGCTTTGAAACCTCACCTGAGTTTTAGCTCTCAGCGGTTAAACGCTGGACTTAATTCACTCAGGTTTTGTCTGTCGGGTCACGTTTACTTTGCTGTTTTATTTACAACTGAGCAAATCAGTTTGGCTGAGGTTAAAGTTACGTTTCATAACTGCAGAGTTTTACAGACGTTTAATGGTTCACTGGCACATGTGTTAGACTGAACTATTCGCTTTTCTTTATTTGGTGTGTTTCGGATTTAACAGTGAATTTTGAGATTAAACTGACTTTTAAAATGTTTTTATACAAAGAGGAAAGAGAAGGCGCATTTCCACCGAGAGGAGCAGAGTTTGCAACAGCATGTTCATAATGCAGACTGCAACCTGGACAGAAATATTATATCATCTGTTTTTTAATAGTTATTCAACTGTATTCTAAGCACCAGCTATCTGTTAGAATTTTTAGAGTTTACTTAACTAAAAATAAATGAGGTTAACATATAATTTGTGTGATTTTTTTCTCTCTCTCTTTTTATTCATTTATTTATTTTTTTTGCTTTTTCGGTCATGTTGTGTTTAACTGTCAAAGGTTTGTTACAAACTATGAAACACATCGTGCAGACTTCTGGATGTTAGAAGAAAACTAATACTGCTCATGAATGAGACTAAAGGCAGGAAGGTGTCCTTTAAAACTAAACATGTTAGTAGGACCTCCCTATTTATATGAAATAGCAGGTGTATTTCAGTAATAGCCTACTGATTTCAGTGTAGTGGTGAACAGTCACACAGCTCACGTGGGTGTTATCTGTGATACTCCTTAACTATAATTTATCCAAGTTAACTTCAGTTAACTCGGAGCGGCTGGACAACAATTTTACATGTATGATCTTAAAACAGGACACAGCCATTATCCGTCCTGGCCTCATATCAAATGTGAACGCAGACTGAGTCTATGTTTGACGTTTGCTTTATATCTAATCTTCCTCTCAAACATTTAAACAGCAGCGAGTCTGCAGCTGAGGGAATACAAACTCAAACTGTCGGAACAGGTTCGATCGTGGATTCATTTGGTAATTTATTAAATGTATAAGTGTTATTCTAATCTGCTGCTGAGTCTTACACTGATGAAAATGCAGATAACACAGATCACGAACACCTGTTCAACCGATCACTTTCTTTCCACTTTGATCTGCGACAAACTGACGGTTCATCTCTGTTACAGTGTTGCGTTAGACTGCTATATTTTTGTGTTCTTTATGCTGTAGATTTTCAAGTCTCTGGAATAGTTGGCAGTATTAAGGATGCTTTTCTGTAAAATCATATTGATATGACCCGTGACATATTCGTAGATGACAGTTAGATAGTCAGCTGAGAAACTCTGGGTTAACTCAGAGAGCTGAAGATATCGTGGAGATGCTGACCTCGCTCCGTGGTGTACAGGTCCGTTTACCCTCATGATTAATATTCACAATAAAAATATTAGCCGAACATCATGAAGTCTTTATGTGTTTCATAGTGTCGAACAACCTTTGTACAGTTAAAGCCATCAGTTACTACATGACGGAAACACCAACGTTATCTCTTGTATGCGTTTATACGCAGGTCACACAGATTACTGAACAGAAACCCAAAGATCAGCTGTTAATCGAATTTATTTGCTCTCTCTCCTCCTTAAACATGTTTTAATGTTAGTTATAATTCAGAATTGGCGACTGAAACACGTAGGACACATACGAACATCAGGAAATAAAACCCGATAAATAACCTCAGTAAAAGAAGTCCGTGTCAGCGGGGGTTATTACAGCTGTGTACCGGGGCCTGCACTTTGTCGGCGGTAATAACAGCTGATTGCTTGCGAGGGAGCGGGTCTATCCCACGCTTTGCCATGAGACTGGGCAGACATCTCCGAAATCATCGAAGCACTTTTGCAAAGAGGCTGTATCTTGACAAACCGACCAGACATATGAAGATTAAACCACTACATTCTCGGCTAAAAAAAATATTAAAACTGTATTTGGTGACACACAAACAGGGTTTTTCAAAGTTCAGTTCTGCTGGTTGTTGTGGGCTATAAACAATGGCCACCAGGCCAAAGCAATGGTTTTGACTCGATCAGCGTTAACCCCGCCCCCTGAGTTTGATGGGTGAGGCTGACAGATAAAATTAATTCATGATGAGAGCCAGGCGCCAGGACTGCCAAAATGAAATAAATAAATATATCATTAAATAATTAATTAAATGTGTCAATAATTAATTAAAATGTGAAATACATAAATAATTAATTAAATGTGTCAATAATTAATTAAATGTGTCAATAATTAATTAAAATGTGAAATACATAAATAATTAATTAAATGTGTCAATAATTAATTAATTACATGTGTCATAACTATTTATTTATTTAATTAATTCCAATTTTAATTAATTATTGCCACATTTAATTAATTATTTAATGGTGTATTTAAGTAATTCATTATGGCAGTCCTGGCGTTCCATAGGTTAGAACTGTCCCCTGACAAACTGAAAAGGGCTTCATAACAACTGAATTACTAAAAGAGGAGCTTCTCTACCAAACAGATTGTGTCGTATTCTCAAAGGTAGCACAACTGAATAAATCAAATAAAACTGCGAAGCCCTATAATATTGAAACTAAACAGTTAGGAGGTGCAAAGTATATCGTGTATAGCGTGTTAATTAATGCTAGGGCAGAAAAAAAAAAAGGAAAAGAAAAAGGGTAGTGTTTAAATCCAAGCCCTGACTGTAAATAACTCCCTTAAGGTAAAGACAGAATGTAGTCCTGGGCTTTTTTTGGGTCGGTAAACTCACGTCTGCCCTCCGTCATTTTCAGCACCAGCACCGCTGGGAACAGTAGGGAGAACTTTATCTTCCTTTCGTGCAGCAGCCGTTTACAGGGATTAAATGCCGCTCGTTTGTCCGTGACAAGTTTGGAGTAGTCAGGGAAGATCATAATGCGGTGGCCATTCCAGCTCAGCTGCCCCAGCCTCCGCGCAGCTTCCACGATCCGTTCCCTGTCCTGGAACCGCAGAAATCGGACGATGATGACCCTCGGGGGATGACCGTCAGGTCTCGCCAGGCTGCGGTGTGCGCAGTCAATAGTAAATGGCCTGCATTTGTATAGCGCTTTACTCAGTCCCTAAGGACCCCAAAGCGCTTTACACTACATTCAGTCATTCACCCATTCACACACTGGCAATGGCAAGCTGCCCTGGGGCGCACTGACAGAGGCGAGGCTGCCGGACACTGGCGCCACCGGGCCCTCTGACCACCAGTAGGCAAACATGGGGTTAGTATCTTGCCCAAGGATATTTGGCATGCAGCCAGGAGGCAGCCTGGGATCGAACCACCGACCTTCTGATTAGTGGCTGACCTGCTCTGCCACCTGAGCTACAGCCACCCCAATCTCTAGCCCGCCCGGGAAGTCGACCTTCAGGAGTTGTGGGATCGTGTTGCCCATGAATGCTAGAGCGTCCGAACCCTCGCAGCCCTCTGGAAAGCCGGCAAAGCGCAGGTTGTGTCTCCGTCCTCTGTTTTCGAGGTCGTCTAATTTCTGTCGTAGAGCGTTCACCTCGTCACTAGTAGCAGGAGGATTTTCCTTTAGCGTTCTGCTAGCATCCTCAAGGAAATCCAGACGAGACTCAGCGTTGCTTATTCGAGTAACCATATCCGCTAGCTTAGCCTCCACTGCCCTCGTAGCAGTTTGGATAGCATTCAGCTTGCTCTCTTGTGCCTCGGAGGTTTCCTTAAGTAGCACGTAAATACTTGCAAAGTCTTTGGCCATTTGTTCAGTTGTAGCAGTCTGAATAGTATCCGACATTGGAGGTGAGGGCGGGTGTACATCATTAGCTTTCGCAGAGGTTTCCTTGCTAGCGCCTTCTTGCCGTCGAAGCGTCGAAGTTTTTGTTGGTGACTCGGCATTTCTGAGCTTTCACAAAGGGTCTTCAAGCTTCCCACTGTCCTGAGGTGATATTTTGTAAGTGTTGTGTAGATGTGTGGAGTCACCGGACTCCATGACACACCTTTCTGATAAAACTCTGTGTCACAACCATAGTGCATCAACACCAAAGTCGATGTAATGGAAGATTTAATTATTTTTTTTGTAAAAGAGCTTCATTTAGGTAGATTGTGGAGGCCATAAGCAAATGATGAAAAACAAGGTGGCTTCTGTCTTAAAAACATGTGTTATGAGAGAAAGTAGGGTATTTTGTCAGCACCATCAGATGTCAACACCATCAGGATTTTTGTCTGACGGTGTTGACCCTTTTTCTAATGGTGTTGACAGAAAGTGTGCTATTCTTCATTCATTCATTCATATTAAGTTATTTTTATTAATATTTCAGTCATATTACTTTCTGTGTATTTTACTGATATTTCTGCTTTACAGATGTGTCGAATATTATCGAATTTGCCGTATCTTGAATCTCATTGTTTATGTATACTTTATTAATCCTGTAGGAAAATGCTTAGTCCTCTGCATTTAACCCATTCACTCAGTGATGCAGTGGGCAGCTACAAATCCAGGATGGCCGCTGTTCATTGGATTTGAACGTCCAACCTTCCGATCATGTGGCATCTACTAAGCTATCTCTGCCCCGAGAGCTGGTCTTTAAGTGATGATGTATGAATCCTGCTTCCGGGCCCAAACTACTCGTTGTTTATTAAGCCTGTTGTGCTGCTAAAATGTTTTAATGCTTTTTATCTTGTTCTATTTAATCTGAACAAGCCCCTAAAAACAGTCAGTGATCACTGTTGGCCTAACCATCAGAAACCCTGCATTAACTTTTATCAAGTGGAAAAAAGTTAGCGTTCATCCTCCAGCTTCACTGTGTTTATGTTATGCTAACATAGCTGTGTCGCTAGCGATCACGTAGCACATCATTATATTCCAGCTAGCCCAACTTCAGTAACCCTACAAACGTCACTGCTGTTTAGTTTGCTGTCTTCATTTATGTTGGAATGCAGGAGGAAACCAGCGAGCTAACTTCTAACTCAGCCACACTGATCATTTTATTAAAGATGAAAGAATTTAGACAGTTTGTAACTCTCAGTGATGCTGCAGAGTTCCTTTGACTTTGGGATCCGCAGCGGAGTTTCGACCTGGATTATTGCTTAATACATAATTGTGAGGTGAATATTCATCCTTAATCTGTATAAATGCAAAATTATAGTAATTACAAGATGGTACATTTCAGGCTAGAATGGCAAAGGGGAAGCTGTCTCTGTCTCTCTGTTGGGACAGAGAGAAACAACATTTCCACTGCAGAAAAGATATTTTTCCTAGGGAAGTATATTGGTGGCTCTGTTAAGGAAGCCTTAGATGGCTATTTTCTGATTGGCTCTGAAGATTCATATGAGGCAGCATGGAATATGCTCAATGAACGTTATGGAGAGCCTTTTGTCATTGCTAAGGCCTTTAGAGACAAGTTACACACCTGGCCAAAGGTCACAGGAAAGGATAGTGCAGAGTTAAGAAAGTTTTTTACAAAGCTGCCAATCTGCAGTGACTAATAACGAGAATCTGAACATCCTCAGTGATGGTATTGAGAATCAAAGACTTGCTGCTAAACTACCAGACTGGTTAAGTAACAGATGGAACCGAAAGGCTACAGAGTACCAGCTGGAGCACAAAAGGTTCCCACGTTTCAGTTACTTTGTGACATTCCTGTCAATGGAGGTAAGTACTGCATGTAATCCCATTACATCATACCAACCCATATGAGAAAGTGACTTTGACAAACCAAAGACACAATCTCAACCTACACCCATTCATAAGAGACAAGATACAGCGAAAATCTTCACAACTAACTCTACTGAAAGAAACATGGTGTCTTGTGTGTTTTGTGAAAAAGCAGGACACAAGTGTGATAAGTTCACTGAGAAACCAGTCGCTGAGAGAGTTCATTCAAGGTGAAAAATTATGTCTTGGCTGTTTAAATAGTGGCCATCTCCCCAAGAACTGCAGCAAGATGACATGCAACACATGCGCAAAACGGCATCCTACATGCCTGCATGAAGAAAGACAAAGAAAGAACTGCCTAAAGAGCAACAAGTGAACTTAGACTTAGAGCTTTTTATTGTCATTGTGCAGTTTCTTGCACAGCGAAATTGGGTAGCTGGACCACAAAGGTGCTACAGTAAGAAAAAGAGAAACCAATATACATCGAAGGTGGAAAATAAATAAATAGAATAAAATAAAATAAAAAGCAGTGTATATGTATGTATATATCTATATCTATATCTATATACACACACACACACACACACACACACACACACATACATACATGTGTGAGTGGAACTATATACATGGTATATTTGTAGGAAACACTGAAACAGACTGGGACCAAAATAATTGCACTTGAGCCAAAAATATTGCACAGAACATGGATAGACTGAGATATTGCACATAGATGATCAACAGCAGTGTCAGGGTGGATGTGTTGGGGAAGTCTTTACACACTCTTAGTTACCATTAATAGTTCTGACAGCCCACGGGAAGAAGCTGTTCTTTAGTCTGTTGGTTTTGCACCTGATGAATCTGAGCCTTTTTCCAGAGGGCAGGATGTTGAAGAGGTGGTGGTTGGGATGGAGGTTGTCCTTTATAATTGCCCTGGCTCTGGAGAGACATCTTGAACTGAAGGAAACCCAGCATCAGGTAACACAGTCACAAGACACAGTCGATGAGACCACCTCTAATAGAGTGACTCATAAAAGGAAAAACACACAGACATCTGCAATAGAACCAGTCTACGTATCCACACAAAATGAGCCAATTAAAGAAATACTGATCTACGCTCTGCTCGACACACAGAGTGATTCTTCATTTATTCTTAATGAAGTAGCAAATAACTTGGACACAACCAAAACCCAAGTTAAGCTCAATCTCTCTACAATGTCATTCAAGAAAACCACTGTACCATGCACAAAACTTGAAGCTCTGCAAATAAGAGGACTATTTTCCAAGAAGGAACTCACTGTGGCAGTTGTTTCCACATGGGGCTTTATACCTACTAATCTTAGTCATATTCCTACTCCAGACACTGCAAGGGCATGGCCACATTTTGAAGCATGGGGTATACTACCCTCAAAAGCCCGGCAAGATACGTGTAGTCTTTGATTGCTCTGCACAATATCAAGACACCTTGCTGAACATGCACCTGCTTACAGGGCCTGACCTCACAAACACTTTGGTGGGAGTGCTCTGCCCAATAAAATTCTAAAAGATAATTTATTGACAAATAATCAAGAGATAAAAGATAAAACAGTCCAGTGTCCCTTTTATGAATCAAATAAAAACACACAGTCCCAAGGCCAGAGCCAGCTATGCCACACTGCCAGTTGCACTCCACGTGTTGCCTTTAACAGGGTTAGAAGTTGTCCTCCGAGACCCACCACCCTGCAAGCATATAGCCAGTGGTCACTCCAGCCTCTGCAACTCTGCTGCCTTTAGGCTGTGGCATATATTAGGCCCTGGCCTGCACAGAGAGACAAAACGACACTTTCACAATAGAAGTCATAGCACAAAACCCATCCATCCCAAACATATCCAATTTCATCACATTACATACCTGCACAGAGAGACAAAACGACACAGCAGTGTTTGTAGTGTGGGCTATAAGTAGACCAGTGTATCAGTGCAATGAAGTACACCTGCCTCTAATTCGTCCAACCCCATTCCAGCCATTGGCTCATCAAAAATGTAACACACACACACACACAACCACTCTCAACCCAGTGCAACTTCACACAGTAATATGGAGCTGAATTAACACAGGCACATTAGTCTACCATGTTACACCCCTCCCTGCTGAAATGGTCATTGTCCCAATGACCATGTAATCTATAAATATTAGTCTCCAAATCTCTGTGGAGGCAGTCCTTTGGTTGTTCTTGTTGACCGTCTGGGTTCTTGATGAATGGGTCCTGTCTCGATGCCTTTTGGGCCAGCCTCGAGAGGGATTTCTGTAGGAAGCCAAAACCCAACCCAGGGTGGGGCAGCTGAAGATCTACCAGTGTGTGGCAATGCATTTCCAGTTTTTAAATCTTCCTGCCTGGCTGTCTCCACCTCACTCTTAGAGTTCTGCATATCTTGTTGCATAGGTAACAAACAAGGTCTCATTAAGTTACGATGCATCACTTTCTCAACATTTCCCCCTTCTTGTCTAATCACATACACCGGCAAATCAGGATCTGCTTGTTTTATGACAACATAAGGTCGCTGCTCCCACCTATCTGCCAACTTACCTCGGCCCCTTGCTCTCAAGTCCTGTAACAATACTCTCTCTCCAGGCAGCAATGGAAGAGCATCTGTTTTCAGGTCATAATATTTCTTTTGCCGGGACATTTCAGAGTCTCTATGGTCTTGAGCTTTTTGGAAGGCATACTGCAGCCGTCTCTGATGGCATTGCACCCAGTTGCTCACGGAAGAGCAGCCCACATTTTCAGTAAGGCCCATCAGCCGATCCTGGGGAAGAAATCCATGCCTTCCAAACATCAAATAATGTGGTGAATATCCTGTAGAACTGTGCACTGTATTGTTATATACCTGGATCATCTCAGGCAGGTGATCTCGCCAGTTTCGCCTCTCTTCACCTAATGTGCCCAGCAGCCCCAGAAGAGTCCGGTTAAGCCGTTCACAGGCCCCATTTCCAGCTGGGTGATAGGGTGTTGTATGATCCTTCTTTATGCCATACAATTCACACAGCTCATGCACTAGTTGCGATTCAAAGTTAGGATCTTGGTCTGACAGCAGTCGTCTCGGTGCACCGAAGGGCTGAATTACCTTGCTCCAAAGTGCTTTAGCTGTTGTCACTGCAGTCTGGTCTTTTGTAACTGCAGCCCAAGCAAATTTACTGAAGTGATCCACCATGACCAAAACATTATGATACAGATCTTCTGGACCACCTATAGACAAAAAGTCTACAGACAACAGTTCCATGGGAGCAGATGTCTTAATGGGAATCAAAGGAGCATGTTTTGCAGCAGCCGCTTTATGCAGGACACAGGCCTTACATTGGGAACACCAACTTATAACATCAGCATTTAATTTGGGCCAGAAATATCTTCTTTTAATCAGGGATATTGTTTTTTCTGGGCCCCAGTGTCCTGCATATTCATGATACAGTTGCCATATAGAACACTTCTCACCCTCAGGAACCAAAAGTTGAACTACTGGATCAACCTCCTTGATATCATGTGATGTCCGACACAACACTCCATCTTTTAGTGACAGTCGTTCCCAGTGCCGCAAAAGACAGAGAACAGGTTTAGACTCCTGTTCCCTCTCACGCTTATTTGGCTGATGGCCCCTCCGTAGATACCAGGCCACCCTTCTTAGTGTTGGGTCCTCCCCTTGCAAGGCAGACCACTGAGATGGCGTACGTTCAGGAAACAGAGGCACACCACAGTTTACATTTTGTAAACCCTCCTGGTTAGAGTTGCTTACGCCAACACACATTGCTTTGACCGCATTTACTTCAACCTGTTTAAAGGATGGAACCTCTACTTCTTCCCTTTGTCCCTCTGTAGCCTCCAATACTACAGGTGATGGATATCTGGATAGTGCGTCTGCACTCTGATTAATACGCCCTGGCCTATATTTGATCTCAAATTGAAAACTAGCCAGGCGTGCTGCCGATCTCTGCTCTAAGCTACCAAGTTTAGCTGAACTCAAATGTACCAAAGGGTTATTGTCTGTGTAAACTGTAAAGGGTACACAATACAGATATTCAGCAAATTTCTTGGTTACGGCCCGGGTCAAGGCCAGAAATTCAAGTTTAAAGGAGCTATAGTTCTTATCATTCTTCTCAGAAGGGCTCAAACTCCTACTAGCAAAAGCAATTACTCTCTCTTTTCCATCCTGAACTTGTGCAAGTACGGCTCCCAAGCCCTGGTTGCTGGCATCTGTATACAAGATGAAGGGTAGATTAAAATCAGCAAAAGCCAACACTGGTGCAGATGTCAGAGCCATTTTTAAAGCACTAAAGGCTGTGTCACATGTAGGGTTCCATTTAGAGGACAAGGGAACATCCTTCCTCTTAGAATTTTGTGATGCTCCAACTAATATCTGATTTAATGGTTGGGCAATTCTTGCAAAATCTTTCACGAATCTCCGATAATAGCCTGCCAGACCCAGAAATGACTGTAATTGTTTCACAGTAGTTGGAATAGGCCATTCTTGAATACATTTAATCTTGTCAGGGTCTGGAGCAATCCCTTTTGCTGAAACACGATGGCCCAAATACTGAACCTCTGGTTTTAGAAGACAGCACTTCTTGGGTTTTAATTTGAGGCCATGCTTGGACAGTTTACCAAGGACTGCATCCAAATGAATCAAGTGGGTGTCAAAATCTGGAGAATAGATTATTACATCATCTAAGTAGACAAGTACAGACTGTAAGTTTTCTTCCCTCACACATACATGCATCAACCTTTGGAAGGTGGCTGGTGCGTTTGACAAGCCAAAGGGCATTCTGGTGAATTCAAACAAACCCATAGGTGTAGTGAAGGCTGTTTTTTCTCTGTCTGGTGGGGACACCTCAACCTGCCAATATCCACTGGCAAGATCAAGTGTGGAAAAATACTTTGCGTTACCCAAACTGGCAAGTGACTCTTCTATTCTTGGAAGAGGGTAAGCATCTTTATGGGTCACAGCATTAAGTTTACGATAATCCACACAAAATCTAAGTGTCCCATCCTTCTTACGGACTAAGACAATCGGAGAAGCCCATGGACTGCAACTAGGCACAATGATGTTAGCATCCAACATACCTTGAATCAAACTCTTCACCTCCTGATATAACTTTGGTGGAATTTGTCTATAGCGCTCACGGACTGGTGCAGCATTGCCCGTAGGAATTGAATGCTGCATGGTGCTTGTCAATCCATAATCTTCCTCATGCACAGCGAACACTGCTCAGTGCTCATGCAATAAAGCCTGCTGTTTCTCCAATTCCTCTGTGGACAAATGAAGACCAGTTAAATCAGGGAACATGCATTTCTCCTTGGGCAGGGCTTGCGTTTGGTCCATACTCACTCTAACTGTGTTTACACCAACACGAGTCATGTTCACACTATTCTCTTGTATGATATCTGCTGGGTCAATAATAAAAGTCTTAGCCAACTTCTGATGTCTGTAAAGGTACATTGGTGAGTCATTAAGGTTTTGGACCCTAATCAAAAGCCTCCCATCATGGACTGTAGATAATGTTCTAGCAATTAAGACTTCACCCACCTCGACAGGTTCCACCAGGCATTGATAATCCCTGCCGTCCACTCCAGTCTTCGTACGACCCCAAACCAGCATCTCACTCCGAGGAGGAATCTGTATAGGATGGCGATTTACGGTACGTACATACCCAGTGGACCCATCTGAAGCTGCAAACCGTGCCTGACTGGCACAAATCTGAAAAGCAGTAGTCCAAACTCTGTTCGGCCCCACTAGAGGAGAGGTGGGCTAATGGCTTCTCCTGCTCCATTTTTTCGTAGCACTGTGAAATAACATTCATACCCAGGACGCCTTCACTGTCGGTTAAACATTGGTCCTTAATCACCAAAAAGCCACATTCAGGGAGTTCCACCTGTCCAATCTTCACATGTAGCAATACATAACCCAGGTATGGAATAGCTAGTCCATTAGCAGCCTCGAGCACCAGCCAGCTGCTTGCATCCTTCAATTCCATACCATTACTGCCAAAGTGTTTAGAGAAGTAGCTGTTCTTTATCAGTGACACATTTGATCCAGTATCCAGAATACACTGTATTGGGACATCATCAAGACACAAGCTGACTTTAGGAACTTTTGCAATCAGTTTTTTCACATCAGTTTGAGGCCCATTGGCATCGACACAACCCACTGTCTGGGCCGCCACAGTGGTGTCGTCTAGTTTAACGATCCAGATCTAAGCTTGCTTTTACAGAACCGTGCTATGTGGCCTGGCTGGGAACAAGTGTTACAGATGGGGCTACCTTGTTCATCATACCTGTTTGAGTAAACTCTGGGTCTGCTCCCTCCTTTCTTTCTTGATCTGTACTGGTCAGTCTGTTTCCAGTCCAAAGTCTTTTGTGTAGCTTCATGAAGTTCTGATCGGATTTCTTTGATCAAAGTCTGTGATAAATCATTGAATTGTGTGGTCATTTGCTTGTTCATGTCCTCCCACAACTCTGATTTAATCTGTTCCATATCCTTAGCATTACAGGTCTTGTATCTTTCCCCTTTGGCAGCAAAACACTGGACTGGATCAACCATTTCACCATAAACGTGTTCCCTCAGGATCAGTTCTGCTTTAATTTCTGCAAATGTCAACTGATCATTCATTAGGATTTTTGTTCTGAATTCACCTCTAAGGGCAGTGTCTCTCAAGCCTTCAACCAGATGATCTCTGAGAAGTATATCTTCGTCATTCATACCTCTAGGGTCCTTCCTCTTTAACCTGAGAAAATGTTCTTGTAATCTCAGTGCAAATGAACTGATGTCTTCATGTGTTTCTTGACGAGCATTGAAGAACTGAGAGCGCAGGACCGAAGCAGTTGTTTTATCCCCATACAACTTATCTAACTCATTAAAAATTAGCTCAGGTGAATTACGCTTCTCTTAAATCTACAGGAACTCCTTGCAAAGCAAATGTTGTCTGCAAATTACTTTTCCATTCACCTAGACTAATATCTGAATCCTTCCCTCTAAATTTAGTTGTGACCATATTAAACATAGGGATCATACCAAAGGGCCTAAACCCTGCACTAGAAACTGGTGCTTCTCTATTTGGGCCAGACTGTGATTCCCTCTGATCAGTCATCCTGCTTTTGCCCACTACAGATTATGGTGGCCAGACCCTGTCGACTAGGTCTGACCAACCGTCTCAGTCGTGGGCAAAAAGATGACAGTCAATAAAATTCTAAAAGATAATTTATTGACAAATAATCAAGAGATAAAAGATAAAACAGTCCAGTGTCCCTTTTATGAATCAAATAAAAACACACAGTCCCAAGGCCAGAGCCAGCTATGCCACACTGCCAGTTGCACTCCACGTGTTGCCTTTAACAGGGTTAGAAGTTGTCCTCCGAGACCCACCACCCTGCAAGCATATAGCCAGTGGTCACTCCAGCCTCTGCAACTCTGCTGCCTTTAGGCTGTGGCATATATTAGGCCTTGGCCTGCACAGAGAGACAAAACGACACTTTCACAATAGAAGTCATAGCACAAAACCCATCCATCCCAAACATATCCAATTTCATCACATTACATACCTGCACAGAGAGACAAAACGACACAGCAGTGTTTGTAGTGTGGGCTATAAGTAGACCAGTGTATCAGTGCAATGAAGTACACCTGCCTCTAATTCGTCCAACCCCATTCCAGCCATTGGCTCACCAAAAATGTGACACACACACACAACCACTCCCAACCCAGTGCAACTTCACACAATAATATGGAGCTGAATTAACACAGGCACATTAGTCTACCATGTTACAGAGGAATTTCCCCACGGGGATCAATAAAAGTATAGATTATTATCAAACAGTGAGAATGTGAGAAAGTCATTGCCAAGAGAGGAGTGTGCCGAAAGTATTAAGGACTTAGATCTGGCACCATCTGAAAGATGGTGTAATTCACACAGGGGATATTCATTGTGCCCTAGTCATGGGAAAGGCACTTGTAGCCCCAACCAAGGTCACTACTAGGGATGGGTATCGTTTAGGTTTTATCCGATACCGGTGCCAAACCGGTACTTTTGAAACGGTGCCGGTGCTTAAACGGTGCTCAAACCGGTGCTTAAAGAATGGAGAACACAAAATTGGTCCAAAAACTTTTCATGTTTAGCTGTTTTTTTGGTAAAAAGATAACAATGTTAGCCTTTTCTGCAGCTATAGGGCATATATGGTATCACTCTTGGCTGGAAGCAGTGCTTAAACAATGGAAAAAACACAAAATTGGTCCAAAAACCTCTCATGTTTAACTGTTTTCCACTTTTTCTTTGGTCATTTTAGCCTTTTTGGCCAGGGTGAAGGGAGCATCTGCCATCAAACAAGAAGACAGCCGCATGTAACTATGACGGTGTTTGCTAGTTCACCTTACATGCATTAATTTAATAAAGTGGTTAGGCTACTCAACGTAAATTACACACGAACAGCATTAAGCTACTCACGCAGAGAAGAACGGCTGCTGCTGCCATCATCATCCGTCATCATTTCTGCTACACTGGCAGGGGTAGGGGCCAGGACTCTCCTCTTCGGGTTTTTGGGGGATGTTGGTAACTCCAGGTCCGATAACAGGCACCACACCCGCAGTAGATGTGCTCGGTGTGAGGTCTCGCAGCAAGCTATCAAACACGGCGCATTTCTCGGTTTAAAAAAACGCTATGCGTCGCCAGGTGTTTCATCGGATTCGAGGTGTTACCTCCTTTGACAGTATCACAGTATCACCTTAAAACACTTGTTGCAGGCAGCCGAGTTTGCATCTTTTGTTGCGAAGTACAGCCAGACTTTTGACCGCTTGGCCTTGGGCATTTTTAATCTGTAGCTCTGCTCTAAAAGAACGTACGTACCTGGGCCCGCCTACTATCCTCGGAAACGTAAAATGATTGGCTTGAATTGGCTCGGGGAAAAAAAAAAAAAGCACCGAAATAAAGCACCGAAATGTGCGCTGCTTTTCGGTCTGGTTACTACCGTTTATGTCAGAACCGGTGCCATGATGGCACCGGACACCGGTACCCATCCCGAGTCACTACCAATGTTCCCTCTAATTTTTCATGTGTGAGCGAACACACAAACTCCCTGAGCGGTCCCTTGGACCACTGTGAGCAACAGCAGACGTGTGCACTGTGGTCATACCAGCATCGAATCCATCCAAGTTACATGGTTTATTAAAATAATCAAATTACAGCATTTACATTTATGTTAGACTACTTTTAAACTGCTTTAGCCCACTTACAATGAAAATTTTAAAAAATCTTGTTCATGACCTGTGTAGTATGTTAACACTATTGGAAGTAAAAATAACTTGAACTCCAATTTTGAAAACACAACTTTCTTTCTTTTTTTAAAATAAAGCTCTGACTTGTATTATGAGTCTGAGTCTGTGGTCTGGGAGAGAGTCCTGTAACTCTCTGTCTGCAAAATACAGTAAATAATGACCAATGCTGGGCAATTAACTATATAGTTACTTCTTCAAAAAAGTAACTGAGTTTTGCAAACAACAAAGTTTTTTGCAGCTGTTTACCTAAAAATGCAGCCAAGGTGTTTTTTAAATAAACATTTCAAACTATTTACAGAACAATCAGCTGTTCTGCATCAAATTTGATGCCACACAAATTATTTGTGCCACTCCAAAAAATAATTTCTGTCCACTATGAAATAAAGGAGAACAACAGCCTGATACCTGCAGGCCTGACAACAGGAGATGTATCACTCCTGTAACACCTGTAACATTCAGCAGTTGCCTCATTGTTCTGAAACACACAACAAAACTATTGACTACACTACACACTAACTACACAAGATTTGCGCTAAACGTCGCAAATCTCTCACATCTCAAAACACCGGCGTCACTCCTAAAACTTCCTCCTTCCTAAACAACTAAATGCCATGTTGTCATATCATTTTTTGATTGGTCGACATGGTACATTTTTCCACCAATAGGAAAGGCTGGGGGGGGGTTGGTTTTGTCCTTGCTCACAGGTGGAGAGTCCTTTCAAGCGTTTTCTTTATAAAACGCCGTTTTTACCGTTTCTTCCCGCAGTAAATATAAACAACGATAGTATTCAGGAAGAAAACCAAACATTGCAGATATTTTTATCATAACTCTGGTTTTACGTGGCCTATCAACACAATTTAAAAACTGGTATAAAGTCCACACTTTTTCCGTCAGTTTTTCCGTCTGTCCTGCTCACATCTCCAATGGTTGTACACATTGTCATTAACGTGGCTTCACTTCACATCAGCCACGCCGCTTTGCTAGCTAAAACACCGGTGTCAGCACATAAGGACGCTGTCATAGCCTGTCAACCACGTTGATTGGCTGCGTATATATGAATGTGAATCGCATCATTGGCTGGACTATGGGATAAGGTGGCATCGTTCTAATCCCATACGGGAGCAGCCAGTCACTCACTGACTAACACTGCAAAACAGAATTGTTAAAGTATTGATTTTAATTTCAGTTCAGGTTAGTTTTTTTTTTATGCGCAACACAGATTTTCTGTGCGCAGAGACCGTGCCAGCAGTGCGCAGCTTAGAGGGAACATTGGTCACTACTGTCCCTAGACTTGAATTAACGGCTGCAGTAGTTGCAGCAAGAACAAGTGTAATTTTAAGGAATGAACTGGAGATAAGTGACCTTGAAGAACACTTCTGGACAGATTCCAAGGTAGTGTTGGGATACGTGAATAATGATGCAAAGAGATTTCACGTGTTTGTGGCAAATAGGATTCAAAGTATAAGGTCACTCACAGACCCACAACAGTGGCATCATGTACCATCTGAAAGTAATCCTGCAGACCATGCATCAAAAAATACTCAGTGTTCAACTCTAGCTGGTTTAAAGGTCCAGAGAATTTGTGGCAACGCGAGCTACCCATTGAAAATGACAAGTTTACTGAAGTCAAGCCCAACGATCCAGAGCTAAAAAACAGTACGGCTGTATCCCAATTCAGGGTCTGCAGCCTTAAAGGCCGCATTTTAAGGCCGATTACGTCACAGCAGCGCGCCGAAGGCTGTCTCAATTCAAAGGCTGCTCGAAATGCGGCCCTCAAATGCGTCCTTCATTTCCCTGAATTTTAAGGATGTGGCGGTGTAGACTTCGTGGCCCAAGATATCCCACAATTCATAGCGCGGTAGTCGGTGTGGATAATTTTGCCGCAGACGACAGAAGCGTAGCGGCTGAAGAATAAACTGTTAAACGTAAGTACTGAATATTATGTCACTTATTTATGTGCAAATGTTTAATAATGAGGAACATTAAAACATTACTGTTGGCCACATGTCGGCAAAGTTATTTGCCATTAGCGATGTTTGTACTTGCAGCATTTACTTTGTTTTAAAGCCTTTAAAATATAATAATACAATAGCTGACCTTAATCTTACAGAGAATGTGATGATTTTATGGATAATTAAAGTCAGTCATATATCCACAAACACAACAAGCTGAAAGTCAGTGATGCTGCTCGGTTTGCAGTCCTGAATATCACGGCACAAGCAGGATTCACTGCACTGTTAATGTCAGCTATGTTATATTGCTGCCTCTGTTCGGTGGTGTAGAGCCAAACGGACTTTAACGTGTGTTTGAACGAGCTGACGGTTCACTCGTTAAGCTGAAAGAAAGATGCTTTAATCACAGGAGTCACACATGTGTCCACTGTACCATCTGGGAACTCTTCTTGTTTAGCACTCGTAATAACACAAACACTAAATCCTCCTTCTCTTGTGCTGTTTTGTAGCAGTGTATACACCTGAGACTGTCACCTGTCTGTCTGTCCTGCACTCTCTCTCTGTTTCTTTCTCTCTGATTGTGGAATAAAAGTATGAACATGTATTTATAAGTTACACTTGTGTTTGAATCCTGCAGCTTATCACACATTTGATTTCCATGTGTGACAACTGCAAGTGTCCAGAGTGAGGACAGACTGAGGGACCCACTGCTGCACATCATCTGTGAGGCTTTGCACCCCTGATGATCCACCAGGACAAACTCAGCAGTGTGTGAGGAAGAGGAGGAGGAAGAGCCAGCAGCAGCTGACAGATGGAGAGAATAGACAGACTGTTCCCTGTTTGTGAAGGACTGCTAGGAAAGTTTAACATAACTAATTGTCTGTCCTGAATCAGTCTTATTAGGTAATGTTCAAATAATGTTATCATCCCAGTGTTTTCAGTGTGGGAGAAAGTACTCAGGGCCTTCAAGTTACACACTATGAAAGGCAGCAACAAGTTTAATATTCAGAAACCTAAAGTATGTATCAGCAGCAGAATGGAGCTAAAAATAAATGTTTGTTTCAGTTCTATGAAGCTTTGAGTATTTTGGATTAGTAGCACTGCTGTGTTTGTTGCATCATATTGCTGTAATTGTTTATATGCTTTATATATTCTGAGGTAAGTTGATCTATAGTGTTACATCATATTCTATAAGGATGTTATGTGTTTGTAGACTTTCTGCCCAGTTTGACCCATTTAGCAGAAGTCAGCCTGTTTAAGGCTCTGATATCTATTCTGTATGACTTAAAGCAGTTATGACATGGTCTGATTTTCTCACCCAATAAAGGAATATTTAATATATCAGTCTACTCTTCATTTTATCAGACACAGTTATCACAGCTCGTACATTTTCTTGTTATACATATATGTAAGCATTGAGCCAAATTTAGTAATGCCAACATACTGAAGGAACAACATTTGTCTCTTATATATAATACATCTACATATACACTGTCAAAGATACTTGTCTTTGAGTGAAGATTTAAGGTGATAGGACATATAAATAACTGCAACTTGAATCTTTACTGAAGCTCAGTATTAGACACAGAGTTCACTCACATGAATTTCACTCACATGTGCTGTACCAGTGTACCTGCACATGTGATGTGACAATAGAAGTGATTTGATTTGAGAGTTCAAACTCACTGCTGTAATAACTTATGATTAATATAATAACTATAATATTGGCCATATCATATTTACACTGACTTTAGTCTCATGAACAACATTAACTAATTGTTATTTACTAGCTAATCTTAAATGACTGTTCAGTACAGCCCAACAATCATGTTTTACAGTCCTGTGGTCTCAGCCTCAGATACTTATTAAATCACACAAAGCTCGTGTAGAAACAAACACACAAACAAAATATGTTCTCCTTCATTTCTGTCAACCACACGTTTCCAGCTATCATGGTTGCTAGGCAACCCGGGCAGCGCAACGGAGGCTAGACCGTCCCATTTCACAGGCCTCGCACTTCCGGCCTTAGCGGTCTTTGAGTACGCGGCCCTTGAGGATCGTTGAGGCTACGTACTTTTATCTGATCACAACCTGGTGCACCTTGTCCCTGTGTATGAGCCCTTAGTGCGCAGGGAGCCACCAGCCACCCGCACAGTACAGAGATGGTCGGAGGAGAGCGAGGAGGCTCTTAAGGATTGTTTTGAGTCGACTGTGTGGGAGGTGATCTGTGACGACCATGGAGAGGACATCGACAGCCTTACTACATGCATTACGGACTATATTAATTTCTGTGTGGATAACACCGTACCTACCAGGACTGTACGGTGTTTCTCCAACAACAAACCTTGGATTACCCCGGAAATTAAAGCTGTCCTCAAGCAGAAGAGGAGGGCCTTCAAATCCAAAGACAAAGAGGAGTTGAAAAGGGTGCAGAGAGAGTTGAGGGGACTGATAAGGAATGGGAAGGATAGCTACAGGCAGAAGATGGAGAACCAGCTTCAGCAAAATAACGTTGGTGAAGTCTGGAGAGGCCTCAGAACCATCTTGGGCCACAAACATCAGAACTCTCTGCCTGGGAGGGATGTGAGGTGGGCAAATGAACTGAATCATTTCTTCAACAGATTTGATTCAGCCATGAGGCAGTCTCCAACATCGGCTGCAGACTCAACCACCCCCACTGCTGCTGTTCCACCTCTGACACCTCAGACACTTCACACCTCCTCTATTCACCCTGCTCACTCCTCCCCACCCCCAACAACAGCATCCAATACACACTCAACACAAGGCTCCAGCCTGTCTCTCTCAACCACCCAGGTTAGGAGGGAACTGAGGAGGATTAATGGCAAGAAGGCAGCGGGTCCAGATGGCATCAGCTCGAGGGTCGTCAGGTCCTGCGCGGACCAACTGTGTGGTGTGATGGAGCACCTCTTCAACCTGAGCCTGAGGCTGGGAAGAGTCCCACAGCTCTGGAAAACCTCCTGTGTTGTACCAGTGCCAAAGACTTCACGCCCCAAGGACCTCAACAGCTACAGGCCGGTGGCTCTGACATCCCACCTGATGAAGACCCTGGAGCGGCTGGTCCTGGCTCAGCTTCGGCGCCTTGTGAGCTCATCACTGGACCCACTTCAGTTTGCCTACCAGCCTGGCATTGGAGCGGATGATGCCGTCATTCACCTCCTACATCGCTCCCTCGCTCACCTGGAGACCGCTGGAAGCACTGTGAGAATCATGTTCTTTGATTTCTCCAGTGCCTTCAACACTATTCTTCCCTCGGTTCTGAAGGACAAGCTGGAGAACTCTGGAGTGGACCATCACCTCACTACCTGGATTTTGGACTACCTCACCGACCGACCACAGTATGTGAGGACTCAGGGCTGTGTGTCGGACAGGGTCGTCTGCAGTACGGGGACCCCACAGGGAACGGTTCTGGCTCCGTTCCTCTTCACCATCTACAATGCAGACTTCTCCCACAACTCCACCCAGTGCTTCCTGCAGAAGTTCTCTGATGACTCTGCTATAGTCGGCCTCATCACTGATGGGGACGACAAGGAGTACAGAGGACTGACTCAGGACTTTGTGGACTGGTGCCAGCTGAACTACCTCCAGATCAATGCCAGTAAAACCAAGGAGCTGGTGGTAGACTTCCGCAGGCACAAACATCCTCCACTGCAACCACTGAACATCCAAGGTATGGACATTGAGACTGTGGACAGCTACAGGTACCTTGGTGTTCATCTGAACAACAAACTGGACTGGACTCATAATTCAGACGCCCTCTACAGGAAAGGGCAGAGCAGGCTGTACCTGCTGCGGAGATTCAGGTCGTTTGGAGTGGAGGGCCCACTCCTGAAGACCTTCTATGACTCTGTGGTGGCCTCAGCCATCTTTTATGGTGTGGTCTGCTGGGGCGGCAGCATCTCTGCTGGGGACAGGAAGAGACTGAACAGGCTGATCCTCAGGGCCAGCTCTGTTCTAGGATGCCCTCTGGACCCAGTGGAGGTGGTGAGTGACAGGAGAATGGTGGCTAAGCTGTCATCCCTGCTGGACAACATCTCCCACCCCATGCATGAGACTGTGACAGCACTGAGCAGCTCCTTCAGTGGGAGACTGCGGCACCCACGGTGTGGGACGGAGAGATTTCGCAGGTCTTTCCTCCCCACTGCTGTCAGACTCCACAACAAAGACTTTAACTGATCATACACACACATCCACAAATGTGCAATAACACTAATGTGCAATAATCTTTCTGGCACCGTTGTATTTTTCACTCAGTTGTATATAGCATTTGTATTCTATTTTTATCCTATTGTATATTTTATTCTATTTTATTCTACTGTATATAGTATTCTATTTTTATTCTATTCTGTACAGTTGTGTACTGTATTTATTCTTATTTTATTTTATTCTAATTGTCCTTCATAACTTTTGCACTGTCCACTTCCTGCTGTGACAAAACAAATTTCCCACGTGTGGGACTAATAAAGGTTATCTTATCTTATCTTATCTTATCTTATCTTTAAGGCTGCAGACCCTGAATTGGGATACAGCCTACATGTGTTCAAGACCAAAGTGGAAGAAAAGAGAATACTAGACCGTCTCACCAAATTCTCAGACTGGAGAAGAGCTGTTAAAGCTATTACTCTTCTACAGAAATTTGTGAAAGATTTGAAAGGACTCACACAAACAAAATGTGAAAACACAAGTGTTGAGGACAGACAAAAAGCGGAACTGTTCATAATAAAACAAGAAAACACATTCAGCAAAGAAATCAAGGACTTAACTAGAGGAAAGGACATTCAACTGAAGGATAAGATACACAAGCTGTAAAGCCTAAGTCCATTTGTTGATGAGCAGGGAGTCCTTAGGGTGGGAGGACATTTAGCAAGAGCAGCTCTGTACCCACACATCAAACATCCTGCCATTATTCCTAAATCAAGTCATTTGTCATCTTTACTTATTAAACACTACCACGAAAAAGTGCACCATCACTATGGATTACAGCAGAGGTGGGCAATTCCAGGCCTGGAGGGCCGGTGTCCTGCAGGTTTTAGATATCATTCTGGGTAAGCGCACCTGAATCAAATGATTAATTCATTACCAGGCCTCTGGAGAACTGCAAGACATGTTGAGGAGGTCATTTAGCCATTTGAATCAGCTGTGTTGGAGCAAGGACAAATCTAAAACCCGCAGGACACCGGCCCTCGAGGCCTGGAGTTGCCCACCCCTGGATTACAGGATGTAGCAATGCAGTTGCTTCTCACATCTATAAGTGCACAACCTGCAGAAAGTACAGGAGACATACTCAAGATCAACTGATGTAAGCTCTACCAGAGGATAGAATGGAAACAACACCCCCATAATCCTAGTGTGCCATTGACTGTTTTGGACCTTTTATGTACAAGGTCTTAAATAATCAGGCCCCATCTTATCTTAATGACCTTGTAGTGCCATATCACCCTATTAGAGCACTTCGCTCTCGCTCTGCAGGCCTACTTGCTGTTCCTAGAGTATTTAAAAGTAGAATGGGAGGGAGAGCCTTCAGTTTTCAGGCCCCTCTTCTGTGGAACCAGCTTCCAGTTTGGATTCAGGAGACAGACACTATCTCTACTTTCAAGATTAGGCTTCAAACTTTCCTTTTTGCTAAAGCATATAGTTAGGGCTGGACCAGGTGACCCTGAATCCTCCCTTAGTTATGCTGCAATAGACGTAGGCTGCCGGGGATTCCCATGATGCATTGAGTTTTTCCTTTCCAGTCACCTTTCTCACTCACTATGTGTTAATAGACCTCTCTGCATTGAATCATATCTGTTATTAATCTCTGTCTCTCTTCCACAGCATGTCTTTATCCTGTTTTCCTTCTCTCACCCCAACCGGTCGCAGCAGATGGCCCCGCCCCTCTCTGAGCCTGGTTCTGCCGGAGGTTTCTTCCTGTTAAAAGGGAGTTTTTCCTTCCCACTGTCGCCAAAGTGCTTGCTCATAGGGGGTCATATGATTGTTGGGTTTTTCTCTGTATTTATTATTGTGCGATCTACTGTACAATATAAAGTGCCTTGAGGTGACTTTAGTTGTGATTTGGCGCTGTATAAATAAAATTTAATTGAATTGAATTGAATTAAAAGAGGGTAGAAAAGAACTTAAAAGGTATGGTCCTCTTTTTACATGTATGTGTTCTAGGGCAATACTAGGGGTGCAACGATACTCGTATCGATATTGAACCGTTCGATACAGTGCTTTCGGTTCGGTATGCATGTGTATCGAACAATACAAAATTTTTAATGTATTTTATCAACTATTCTTCTGACGATGCTGTCTGTGTTGAGAGCTCAGTGGATCTGCGTTCGACTACTCCGCCTAGGCTGCACTGTCGAGCGCAGATCCACTGAGCGCAGATCCACTGAGCGCAGTGCAAGCTAGCAAGACTGAAGCTAAACTTGTTGCAACAAAGCAAATTGAACCTCCCCCACCCTCATTCAGTTCTGGCCTTTGGAACTATTTTGGTCTTCATGTGAAGTATGACCCTGAAGGTAAGCGCGTCATGGACAAAAGGAAAACAGTATGTCGGATATTTATTTTTTTATGCCACGCAATTACATTGGTGGGAACTAGTGCGTTAGCGCAGTTTGCTCGTTAACGTGTTGACGCCGTCCAGCCCCACGCACGGGGCGATCCGCGGTAGCTCGTTAACGGAGATTTGCCGTGTTGTGGCATTAACGTCATTTCAGATTAACGCTGACAGCACTAGTGGGAACACAATGAATATGACTGCACATTTACGCCGACATCATCCTAGTGCAAAGACAAGTGGAAGCAGACAAAAACAACAAGCACGCATGCTACAAACTTTACCCGAGTCATTTAGACAGCCGTTAGCACATGATTCTCCTTATGGGGACCTGATATGTTTAATATGCTGCTGAGAGTATACCCCAGAAGAAGCGTATAGTATAGCTTTTATTTTGGAAAGAGCCATTTCTCTGTAATAAACTCTCTTTTTCCAAAGATGAGGGATTTCTCGATCAGATATTTATTTTTTTATTACTTTGTCGTTTCAGCAACATTAAATTTAAAAACTGTACTTTTGAGTTAAAATATATATTTATAATTTTAATAAATGACAAATTAAAAAAGCATGAACATTTTTTTGTATCGAAAAAATATCGAACCGTGACACCAAAGTATCGAACCGAACCGAACCGTGAATTTTGTGTATCGTTGCACCCCTAGGCAATACATATAGAAAAGTTGGATGACCTTTCCACTGATGCTTTTATGAATGCATTACTATGTTTTCTTTCTAATTTTGCCGGTGCTGAGGGAGAGTTTTTGAATGCAGTGAAGGATTTTGACAAAGAACAGTTGAAACAATATGGATGCCACTTTTTTCTGAACACCCCCTCTTCAAGCCACATGGGAGGTGTTTGGGAGAGGCAAATTAGAACTATTAGAAGTGTTTTAACTGCTATTCTGGATCACACTTCCAAGAGCCTCTTACACCTAATCATATTATCATGATGAAGTCCAGTGTTATTCTACCCCCTCCAGGCCAATTTGTGAGCCAGGACCTGTACCTAAGAAGGAAATGGCGCCAAGTTCCGTTTTTAGTGAATGCATTCTGGACAAGGTGGAAGAAGGAATACCTTCTCAATCTTCAACAGAGACAAATGTGGCAAAGAGATAAAAGGAATGCAAAGGTGAATACAATTCATGCAATACAATGACACTGTTATTCTTCAAGAGGACAATTCTCCAAGGAACAAGTGAAAACTGGCAAGAGTAACAGAGGTATATCCAAGTGCAGATGGAAGAATTAGAAAGGTTAAGCTTTTGCTCATTGATTCAACCTTGGATAAGGATGGGAAAGGGACTGTCAAACCAGTGTATTTTGATAGCCCAGTACACAAAACTGTGTTATTGCTAGAAGCAGAATAAATGCTAAAATGTGAGCATGTTCCTGTACTTATGTGTTTAAGTAGAAACCACAACAGGTTTGTGATTTGGTCTGCCCTGGGGCAGACTGACAGAAGCGAGGCTGCCATATCACGGCGTCAGTCCCTCTGGCCATCACCAGTAGGTGAAGTGTCTTGCCCAAGAACACAACGACCGAGACTGTTCGAGCTGGGGCTCGAACCGCCAACCTTCCGATCACAAGACGAACTGCTATCTCTTGAGCCACAATCGCCCCAATATGCATAGTGTTTTGCACTATGCATATTTCATATGTCATTAGGTCATTTATTGCAGAAATTCTCAGGTCGAAACTATTGTACTGCATGTTGGTTCCACCGGTGCACCTGAGGAAGGTGCACTCCCATGTCGATGTATGAGCATGGCATGTTGAAGCAGGAGACACCAATTTTGTCTTGTTCTTAAAAGTATCTGCAAAGTGCTCATTTCTCCCTCAAAGCATGGGTCAGCCAGCGAGGTATGTTTTGTATGTTATATAGATAATTTTCTGTCTTTATTTCACCTGTCTTACTATTTCATTGAAATTTATGTTATGTTTTAGTTCGACGGTGGCGTAGTTTGTGATCAAAGTGAAGCTGTAACAACCCGAAGACGTTACAACTCACATTAAAGACAACTCCATGCCATCATTAAAAAGATCTCTTTATTGACTTTAAGAAGAGGTAGAAGTGATAGAGACCCTTACCAGCAATCATTCATTCATTTATTTTTTATATCCTGTGGCTTTTTTTCACAGTTTGTTGATATGCAGTGTAAGTGTGTACTTGACTGTGCTAGCTAATATCGACATAACAGGGGAAACATCTGGCTTTGACTAATGTTTACCTCTAAGTTTGAATGCCGAACACTTGCCCAGTGATGGGCATATCAGACACATCAGTGTTTTCATCCTCTGTGTTGTCATCCTCAGTTGCCATAGCCATGGTATGAACAGGTCGAGGGCGGCGCTCCCAAACTCCATTTTAAATAAAAGTCATGCCTTACTTGAGTTTTTGATGCAGCTTTTCGATTGATGTAAAAAGATTGTATATGCGCAGTGTTGGGGAGTAACGGAATACATGTACCGCCGTTACGTATTTAAAATGCAAAATATGAGTAACTGTATTAGTACAGTTACCGTTTAAAAAGGTGGTATTCAGAATACAGTTACTTTGTTGAAATAAAGGGATTACACGGCGGTCAGGAACAGGAAGAGATATTTTCCTGTTTCATATGTTAGGCTATGTCCTGTCTATTTTTGGTAATTCCACGCCGGTGGAAACCTAAACAAAACACGCATTAAGAGGCTCAACTGCCTGTTTCTCAATCTAGCGTCTCATAATGACGTGAAGAAATATTTTTATTTATTTAATATGACGGCAATAGCAGAGTGTTACAGGCATCGCCCTAAAGCATGTAGCCTGATGGGCAGTGTAGTCCATGCTGCAGGGAGAATGGACTGCCATACCCGTTATGTGTCTGTGAGCGAGGGAGGGAGAAAAAGGAAAGTGGAAAAGTACGAGTTGTCACCGAGCAGAAACGGGAGCTGGAAGCATGTAAATATAATAATAACCACTGCAGCCAAAAAGAGTGCCTGACGAGCCCAGTTGTAAGTAAGCTATTAAGACTCGACTGTACACTGTGTTCGTGTTTTCCTCTGAAACAATAAGTTCTGTTGGAGCAGCCTTTCAACGCCTCTCTCTGTCTCTCGCTAGCAAAGTTGACCCAGACAACAAAGTAAAGCTAGTTTTCAGCTACGAGCCCGACATGAACCCGACGCATTAGCCAGAGGTCCCTTTACTACGGTTCGGAGCTGCGGACCTGTTTTATATACGCGCGGAATAGTTTTCTATACGAGATCGCTGCAAAAAGTGCAGCCTTACCTAATGTCCACCTACTGCTACTGCTTATATTAAGATTTAAAAATCTAGTTGGTATTGGTATGGCGAGTAGCCTTAAGTAATAGTAATAAATCACACAGCAATAGTACATTTATGCAGTTGTAAAAACGCATGATAATATATTAAGTAATCCAAAGTATTCAGAATACGTTACTCTCATTGAGTAATGTAACGGAATACGTTACAAAATACATTTTGGGGCATGTAATCTGTAATCTGTACTGGAATACATTTGAAAAGTAACCTTCCCAACACTGTATATGCGTACTTTTATATGTTATGTCACCTTGCTGTACATGTATGCTGCTTCGAGATATTCCTGATTTATAATGTTCTTTAAATGTTCTTTTGTTTGACTACTGCTTTGTTCTTATCCACTTATACTTGTACATGACTCTTTGTTGAAATGTCAAAATAAGTGCTGTACTGTTTTATTGTTTGCTAATAAAAAACAAAAAACTCTGGGGTGCTCTGACTTTTTCGAAAAATTATTCCAGTGGAATAATGAACATGGTGTGGTCTGTGGGTGGCGCTGTCACTTGGTGTTTCGCTCGCTTTGTGGTAGAGTATCACTTCCTGTTCCTGCTCAAACACAGTGGTGTTTCTGAGTAGCTTTTCTGCTTAGCAATTTAATTGAAATCTTTTGATACATCCCTTTTTCATAGTATAATCTTAACGTGCTTCATCTGAATCACCCTTTCTGTGTGCTCACTACCTAATTTATAGCCAAAGTATTCACTCACTGTCTCTTTACTGTTTCGCTAGCTTAGCTTAGCTCGTAGCCGACTCATTAGCACCATGGCTACTTCACCTGTCCCTGTTGCACTTTCCTGCTCATTGTGTCAGATGCTTAGTTACTCCTCGGCCTCCTTTAGCAGTAATGATACCTGTAACAAATGTAGCATATTTGCAGCTCTGGAGGCCAGGATTACTGAATTGGAGACTCGGCTTCGCACCCTTCATTCACCCGTAGCTAGCCAGGCCCCTGTAGCTGGTGCAGCCGACGATAGCGTAGGCCCCGCTAGCTCTCCCCCGGCAGACCCCAAGCAGCTGGGGAACGAGGGCGGTTGGGTGACGGTGAGGAGGAAGCATAGTCTTAAACAGAAGCCCCAGGTACACCACCAACCTGTTCATGTGTCTAACCGTTTTTCCCCACTCGGCGACACACCCGCCGGGGGTCAAACTCTGGTAATTGGTGATTCTGTTCTCAGACATGTGAAGCTAGAGACACCGGCAACCATAGTCAATTGTCTTCCAGGGGCCAGAGCAGGCGACATTGAAGGAAATTTAAAACTGCTGGCTAAGGGTAAACGTAAATACAGTAAGATCATAATTCACGTCGGCAGTAATGACACCCGGTTACGCCAATCGGAGGTCACTAAAATCAATATTGAATCGCTGTGTAACTTTGCCAAAACAATGTCGGACTCTGTAGTTTTCTCTGGTCCCCTCCCCAATCAGACCAGGAGTGACATGTTTAGCCGCATGTTCTCCTTAAATTGCTGGCTGTCTGAGTGGTGTCCCAGAAACGATGTGGGCTTCATAGATAATTGGCAAACCTTCTGGAGGAAATCTGGTCTTGTTAGGAGAGACGGCATCCATCCCACTTTGGATGGAGCAGCTCTCATTTCTAGAAATATGGACCAATTTATTAAACCCCCCAAAATATGACTATCCAGAGTTGGGACCAGGAAGCAGAGTTGCAGTCTTACACGCCTCTCTGCAGCTTCTCTCCTCCTGCTACCCCCCCAAAAACCCATCTCCATTGAGACTGTGTCAGCTCCCAAAAAGACAAAAAACGAACCAAAAACCAGCAATAAAAAAACCTAAACATAAAAAATCAAAAAGAAAGAACAATACAGAATCCACATCTGAACCAAAGAGTAAAACAGTGAAATGTGGATTATTAAATATTAGGTCTCTCTCCTCCAAGTCTCTGTTAGTACATGACTTAATAATTGACCAACAAATCGATTTACTCTGCCTTACAGAAACCTGGTTGCAGCAGGATGATTATGTTAGTTTAAATGAATCAACACCCCCGAGTCATTCTAACTACCAGAAACCTCGAAGCACAGGCCGAGGGGGCGGTGTGGCAGCAATTTTTCACACCAGTCTATTAATTAACGAAAGACCAAGACAGACTTTTAATTCATTTGAAAGCCTGATGCTTAGCCTTGTCCAACCCAGCTGTAAAACTCAGAAACCAGTCTTACTTGTTATCATCTATCGTCCACCTGGGCCTTACACAGAGTTTCTCTCTGATTTCTCAGACTTTTTATCTGATTTAGTTCTCAGCTCTGATAAAATAATTATTGTGGGTGATTTTAACATCCATGTAGATGCTAAAAATGACAGCCTCAACATTGCATTTAATCTGTTATTAGACTCAATTGGCTTCTCTCAACATGTAAAAGAACCCACCCACCACTTTAATCACACTCTAGATCTTGTTTTAACATATGGCATAGAAACTGAACATTTAACAGTGTTTCCTGAAAACCCTCTGCTGTCTGATCATTTCCTGATAACATTTAATTTACAATGATTGATTACACAGCAGTGGAGAGTAGACTTTATCAAAGTAGATGTCTTTCTGAAAGTGCTGTAACTAAGTTTAAGAATATAATCCACCCACTGTTATCATCTTCAATGCCCTGTACCAACATAGAGCAGGGCAGCTATCTGAACGCTACTCCAACAGAGGTCGATTATCTTGTTAATAATTTTACCTCCTCACTACGTACGACTCTGGATACTGTAGCTCCAGTGAAAACTAAGGCCTCAAATCCGAAGTCCCTGACTCCGTGGTATAATTCTCAAACACGTAGCCTAAAGCAGATAACTCGTAAGCTGGAGAGGAAATGGCGTGTCACAAATATAGAGGATCATCATTTAGCCTGGAGAAATAGTTTGTTGCTTTATAAGAAAGCCCTCCGCAAAGCCAGAACATCTTACTATTCGTCACTGATTGAAGAAAATAAGAACAACCCCAGGTTTCTCTTCAGCACTGTAGCCAGGCTGACAAAAAGTCAGAGCTCTACTGAGCCAACCATCCCTTTAACGTTAACTAGTAATGACTTCATGAACTTCTTCAGAAATAAAATTTTTATCATTAGAGAAAAAATTACCAATAATCATTCCACAGATGTAATATCGTCTACAGCTACTTTCAGTACCATTGATATTCATTTAGACTCTTTTTCTCTGATTGATCTTTCTGAGTTAACTTCAATAATTAATTCCTCCAAACCATCAACGTGTCTTTTAGACCCCATTCCTACAACACTGCTTAAAGAAGTCCTGCCATTAATTAATTCTTCAATCTTAAATGTGATCAACCTATCTCTAATAATCGGCTATGTACCACAGGCCTTCAAGCTGGCTGTAGTTAAACCTTTACTTAAAAAGCATCTCTAGACCCAGCTGTCTTAGCTAATTATAGGCCAATCTCCAACCTTCCTTTCATATCAAAAATCCTTGAAAGAGTAGTTGTCAAACAGCTAACAGATCATCTGCAGAGGAATGGCTTATTTGAAGAGTTTCAGTCAGGTTTCAGAGCTCATCACAGCACAGAAACAGCTTTAGTGAAGGTTACAAATGATCTTCTTATGGCCTCTGACAGTGGACTCATCTCTGTGCTTGTCCTGCTAGACCTTAGTGCAGCGTTCGATACTGTTGATCATAATATCCTATTAGAGCGATTGGAACATGCTGTAGGTATTACAGGTACTGCGCTGCAGTGGTTTGTATCATATCTATCTAATAGACTCCAATTTGTTCAAGTAAATGAAGAGTCCTCTTCACACACTAAGGTCTATTATGGTGTTCCTCAGGGTTCAGTGCTAGGACCAATTCTATTTACATTATACATGCTTCCCCTAGGCAGCATCATTAGAAGACATAGCATAAATGTACACTGCTATGCAGATGACACCCAGCTCTATCTGTCCATGAAGCCAGATAACACACACCAATTAGTTAAACTGCAGGAATGTCTTAAAGACATAAAGACCTGGATGGCCGCTAACTTTCTGCTTCTTAATTCAGATAAAACTGAGGTTATTGTACTCGGCCCTGAAAATCTTAGAAATATGGTATCTAACCAGATTCTTACTCTGGATGGCATTACCTTGGCCTCCAGTAATGCTGTGAGGAAACTTGGAGTCATTTTTGACCAGGACATGTCCTTCAAGGCACATATTAAACAAATATGTAAGACTGCTTTCTTCCATTTGCGCAACATCTCTAAAATTAGAAATATCCTGTCTCAAAGTGATGCTGAAAAACTAGTTCATGCCTTCATTACTTCCAGGCTGGACTACTGTAATTCTTTATTATCAGGATGTCCTAAAAACTCGCTGAAAAGTCTTCAGCTAATCCAAAATGCTGCAGCAAGAGTACTGACAGGGACTAGGAAGAGAGAGCAGATTTCTCCTGTTTTGGCTTCCCTTCATTGGCTTCCTGTTAAATCCAGAATTGAATTCAAAATCCTGCTCCTCACTTACAAGGTCTTAAATAATCAGGCCCCATCTTATCTCAATGACCTTGTAGTACCATATCACCCTATTAGAGCACTTCGCTCTCGCTCTGCAGGCCTACTTGTTGTCCCTAGGGTATTTAAAAGTAGAATGGGAGGCAAAGCCTTCAGTTTTCAGGCCCCTCTTCTGTGGAACCAGCTTCCAGTTTGGATTCGGGAGACAGACACTATCTCTACTTTCAAGATTAGGCTTCAAACTTTCCTTTTTGCTAAAGCATATAGTTAGGGCTGGACCAGGTGACCCTGAATCCTCCCTTAGTTATGCTGCAATAGACGTAGGCTGCCGGGGATTCCCATGATGCATCGAGTTTTTCCTTTCCAGTCACCTTCTCACTTACTATGTGTTAATAGACCTCTCTGCATCGAATCATATCTGTTATTAATCTCTGTCTCTCTTCCACAGCATGTCTTTATCCTGTTTTCCTTCTTTCACCCCAACCGGTCGCAGCAGATGGCCCCGCCCCTCCCTGAGCCTGGTTCTGCCGGAGGTTTCTTCCTGTTAAAAGGGAGTTTTTCCTTCCCACTGTCGCCAAAGTGCTTGCTCATAGGGGGTCATATGATATGATTGTTGGATTTTTCTCTGTATTTAATATTGTGCTATCTACTGTACAATATAAAGCGCCTTGAGGCGACTTTTGTTGTGATTTGGCGCTATATAAATAAAATTGAATTGAATTGAATTGAATTGAATGATGGAACAACTTTCGGCTGAAGACAACACTTCCCATAGAAAGACACGAAGATCTATCCAGTCTCAATTCCCACATACCAAAATTGGTATGGTCCGGATCTGGCCCACACAATGTGCTTACACATGACCCACATATCACAAAGAATGACGGCCCTTTGGTGGCCCAGATCTGGTTTGCCAGAGGTGGCCCACACATGGGCCAGCACAAGGCCAGTGGCAGACACACTGGTGGTCCTGTGCTGGCCCATGTGTGGATTACCTCTGGCAAACCTGGTCTGGGCCACCAAAGGGCCGTCATTCTTTGCGGTATGTAGGCCATGTGTAAGTTGTGTGCAGCCATGGGCCAGTTGCAGACACACTGCTGGCCCTGTGCTGGCCCAGGCAGTTGCAGCGCTGGCCCCAGATGTCAGCCTAATATGTACCTTAATTAACCCATATAATAACAACATGTGCCGGAACATAATAGTGCAAAAGTAATATGACGAAACTCTGTTCAGACAGTGAATGGACTGATTCTTACATAACACTTTTCTACTCTCCCAGATTACTCAAAGTGCTCTGTACAACATGACACATTCACACACTTTCTCTGAACTGAGTGCTTCCTAACTACATTCATACACATTCACACTCTTGACATGCAGGCTGGAGGAGCCAGGGATGAAACCACTAACCTACTGATCAGTAGGTGACTTGCTCTACCTCCTGAGCTACAGTCACCCAGTGGTAAACATGAGTAAACCCTCACTAGGTTTTGGATAAAGTGTACACTCACAAACCTGTCAAACCTGCATTTGAAACGTTGGCTACCATAGCAGTATAGTATTGCAACATGGCATTTGGGTCTTCTAACTAAAATAGGAAAATAGGAACATAAATAGTGCCATCGTTGCCAGACCTGGCCCACATCTGGTTGACATACACCCTGCCATGACACCAGTCAGTCAGAAGTGCCAGCTTGATGCCGGATCTGGGCCAGACCTGTTTTCTATGAGCCTGGGCCACAAACCAAACTATAATCGGGCCAGGTGTGGCATGCCATCACATAGACAGTGCCATCTATGCCAGGCCTGGCCCATATCTGGATGATATACGTCTTATCATGCCAGAAGTCAGCCAGCAGTGCCGGCTTGATACCAGATCCGGGCCAGACCTGCTTGCTATGTGGGAAAATGCCAACTACACACTCTAGAGCTGGTCGTAACTGTGAAGCCGTCCCTTCTGATTTTTATCAGCCATTGTGCAATTCAGGATCCTTGGGAAAGGAGTGGAAACTTAACATCTTGTTAAATCTCCCCCCAGAAGTACACAGCGGGACACAGCAATGGTGAATGTTCCCACCTTCTGCTCTTTGTAACTTAATACGATCTTTCCGTTTTCGTATTTTGGACATGATTTTGGAGTCCATCTTCACAGTAGCGGTTGACCACAAAATAAAGCTACCAGAAATGTAGAAGTCTACATCTAGTCTTAAAACAGGAAGTTAGCATTTTTTCGTGCACAGGGTCTATTACACTTGTTTTGCAAACCTAGAGAATGACAGCTCATGAAAAAGAGGATGTTACTCTGTGTTTGACCTCTTTCCTTTCAGCATTGCTTCCGATATTGGTTTAAGCTCTCTGGTCCCTGAGAACTGCAAGTTCTGTCTATGCAGGCAGGGTTTAAAGCAGGGGTCCCCAATCCCAGTCCACGAGGGCCGGTGTCCCTGCAGGTTTTAGATCTCACCCTGGGTCAACACACCTGAATCACATGATTAGTTCATTACCAGACCTCTGGAGAACTTCAAGACATGTTGAGGAGGTCATTTATCCATTTAAATAGCTGTAATGGATCAAGGACATCTAAAACCTGCAGGGACACCGGCCCTCGTGGACTGGGATTGGGGACCTCTGGTGTAAAGCTTCAGTGTGAAACCAGAAAAGAATAAAAATGTAATTCATTATTGATTCATAAAGATTCCCCAGTGATCAGTGTCTTTATCTGAAAAAGCAATTTCTGTGTTCACATTGTATTTTTTAACCCATAATTTATCAGTTATATGCTAATAATGATTATAGGCAGAGCTAACAAAAACAGTACCTTTATTAGTGGGTGCAGGTTTGTGGCACTATAGTGAATGTTTATGTGTTACGAGGACCTGGGCTGGTGTGGTTACACATGGTCTGCGGTTTTGAGGCCGGTTGGATGTACTGCCAAATTCTCTGAAACGCTTTTGGTGACGGCTTATGGTAGAGAAATGAACATTTATTTCACGGACAACAGCTCCGGTAGACATTCATGCAGTCAGCATTCAATTGCAGGCTCCCTCAAAAGTTGCGAGTTCTCTGGCATTGTGCTGTGTGATCAAACTGCACATTTCAGAGTGGCCTTTTATTGTGGGCAGTCTAGAGCACACCTGTGCAATATTCATGTTGTCTAATCAGCACCTCGATATGCCACACCTGTGAGGTGGGATGGATTATCTCGGCAAAGGAGAAGCGCTCACTAACACAGATTTAGACAGATTTGTATACAATATTGGAGAGTGATGGGTCTTGTGTATGCAGAAAATGTTTCAGATCTTTGAGTTCACCTCATGAAAAATGGGAGCAAAAACAAAGGTGTTGCATTTATATTTTTGTTCAGTGTAGATTTTAGAGGTGCAGACTCTGTAAAGATGCCCCTGAGACAATTCAACAGATATCACCGGGGCGCAAGATGCTAGCAAGCAGGGCATTCATGCAAAGCAATAACCAAGGGGCTGGTATAGTATATACGGAGGAACATCTGTGCCGAGTGTTGCCTGGAAATCTTCCTGTGGGACTTCCAGATACCAGGTTCCTACAAACAAAACTAATTTTGTTTGTGTTTCCTCCTGGGATCAAACGTATAAACCAATACACTATGCAGCTACTAAGACACGTACCATAAAAGAAAAAACCCTCCGTCAAGGTTCGTCTGAAAACTGTAAGGTTTAAAGAACAACATGCTGAAAGATGACAACAAAAGATGTAAAATGGTGAAACAAGGTTCAACTCAGATGCTAATTTAGGTCAGTCTTTATGATATGGATAAAAAAACCGATGGAGGTTAGGAGCACAGGTATTCTTTAGGTAAGAAGATCACCTCCACAGGATTTAGGTTTTCAATATAAAAGTCTCTGGAGCAGGTAAGTGAGTGGCTGTGGTGTATGAGGTAGCCAGGTTCTCAAGTGTTTGACAACAATGTGTCAAGGAATGGTGCTAGAGACTAGTTTAACTATTGCATTGATTACTCATAGAAAACAGATGCACCAAGCAAGGATTTAGTAAGACCACCCCCAAGAGACTGGTTTATCTCCATTCACAATGTCATTCCCACAGATAGGAGAGAGAACAGGAGAAAGCATGAAGTGTGGAGGTGGTCAGGTTGAAATGGTGCTGGTGCTTAAACGGTGCTCGAACCGGTGCTTAAAGAATGGAGAACACAAACTTTGTCCAAAAAACCTCTTATGTTTTTATTTTTAGCAGTCTCTTTTTTTCTGCAAAATGATAAGCACCGTCCAGCCCCACGCATGGGGTGATCCGCACTAACTCTTCTAATGGAGATTTACCACACCCACAGTAGATGTGCTCGGTGTGAGGACTCGCAGCAAGCTATCAAATACGGTGCATTTCTCAGCTTTTAAAAAAACGCTATGCGTCACCAGGTGTTTCATCAGATTCGAGGTGTTACCTCCTTTGCACAGCATCACCTTAAAGCACTTGTTGCAGGCTGCTGAGTTTGCATCTTTTGCTGTGAAGTACAGCCAGAGTTTTGACCGCTTTGATTGGGCATTTTTAATCTGTAGCTCTGCTCTAAAAGAACGTACGTACCTGGGCCCGCCTACTATCATTGGAAAGGTAAAATGATTGGCTAGAATCCAAAGTGTATGACATCTCAGGAAAAAAAAAAAGCACCGAAATAAAGCACCGAAATGTGCGCTGCTTTTTGGTCTGGTTACTACCGTTTATGTCAGAACCGGTGCCATACCGGTACCCATCCCTAGTCAGGTACTGGACTGACAATGAGTGAAAAGGCACCAGATATTTAAAGGAAAGGTGACCTCTGAGTGACCTTCAGGAAGCCTGGAGAACTGGTCCACAAGAAACTCTGGCTTCTTGTTAGCAAAACATACAGAAACACGGGGTGACCCCAGACTTTTCACAGTACTGTTCATTCAGTCTGTGTCCACACAAACTATCCAGCAATTACATTAGCTCATAACTATGTTAACTTTATCTGTCTGGTTTGAGAAAATTAAAATATTTATATTTTAGAGAAAACAGGGTTTGACTGTTTCCTTTTTTTCTTCCGCCTGACTTGAAAGCCCCCATCTCACTGCCACACACACATGCACACTAATGATCTGCGATACCGCTGATTTTCACTCGGATCTGATACCAAGTAAAATTCACCCTGGTATGGACGATACTGATCCAATATCAGTGTTTTGCATAAAAACCTGTGTTTGGAAAATCAAAATCAAGAGCAGTGTATCAAATTATATTTTCATAATGAATACAACACATCAGACAACTTGTTCTTGTTTAATTATGAAGAATAATCACACAAGAAATTAAAACCTGAAAAGTCAATAACTACATTTTAAAATATTCAATTAACAATCAAAACAAATGTGACAGATTGAAAAAAAGAAATATTTTTGAGTTGGATTTTTATTTTGTAAAATCTGTAATGGCAGTTTTAAATGGTAAATGGTAAATGGCCTATATTTGTATAGCGCTTTACTAGTTCCTAAGGACCCCAAAGCGCTTTACACAACCAGTCATCCACCCATTCACACACACATTCACACACTGGTGATGGCAGCTACATTGTAGCCACAGCCACTGCATATAGATAACATTCACACTGTTATAAGTTGATACTCAGCCTATATAATCAGTTTTGAGAGCTCTCTACAACCTTACCTGACTATATCTAGGCCTGACGTCATCTCAGGGACAAGCATTTTACTCCAAGCTAAACTCGTTCAGCTGTGTTTATTTCACGGTTTACTTCATAACTACATTTATTAGTACATTTGAGAAAAAAAAAAAAAAAAAAAAAAAAAAAAAAGGACTCCATTGTCAGGCGTTGCGTGTGTGGAGGCGAGGAAGGGATGACCCAAACGCTGGACTCACGGTGCAGGATAATGGAGTTTATTGAGGTAGGTTGGATGAACAGAACAGGAACTGAAATGACTGACTGGGTGGACGACTGACTGACTGAAGAACTGAATGGCTGGCTGACTGACTGACTGATCTGAACATACAAGCGGAGGGACGACAATAACATCACGGGAACATCAATGACACGACAAGGGCTGAAGGGAACAGAGGGCTTAAATACGTGACTAATAAATGACAATGATTGGAGACAGGTGAGAGCACAGCTGATGTGTAGGCTAACTAATGATGTATGGAAGGAACTGGAACATGAGACAGGCTGGCACAGAAAACATGGATGTGAAAATAAACTGAACATGACAAAACGGAAAACACTGGGTCAACGACCCAGGAACCCTGACAGTACCCCCCCCCCTCCAAAGGCCGGCACCCGACGGCCGAAAGAGGAAAAAAAAACCAGAACAGGGCGGGCGGAGGGGGCCCAGGACGGAGGGACGGAGTCCAAAACGAGACAGTTCAGGCGGGCGGCCACGTGGCTGGTGGCCGAGACGAGACAGTTCAGGCGGGCGGCCACGTGGTTGGTGGCCGAGACGCTGGAGGCGATCTGGTGGGCGGCCGCGAGGAAGACTGCGGCGGCCACTGAGCAGGTCCGGTGGGCGGCCGCGAGGAAGACTGCGGCGGCCACTGAGCAGGTCCGGTGGGCGGCCGCGAGGAAGACTGCGGCGGCCACTGAGCAGGTCCGGTGGGCGGCCGCAGGACCAGGCGAGGCTGAAGGCGAAGCAGAAGCCGAGGCCGGGCCAGGCGGAGCAGAAGGCGAATCAGAAGCCGAGGCCGGGCCAGGCGGAGCAGAAGGCGAATCAGAAGCCGAGGCCGGGCCAGGCGGAGCAGAAGGCGAATCAGAAGCCGAGGCCGGGCCAGGCGGAGCAGAAGGCGAATCAGAAGCCGAGGCCGGGCCAGGCGGAGCAGCAGCAACACCTGCAGAGTCAGCGGGCGCGGAAGCCTCTGGCTGGAGACAGGCAGGGCCGGCGGGCGCGGAAACCCCTGGCTGAGGTGCGGCCGGGCCGGCGGGCGCGGAAACCCCTGGCTGAGGTGCGGCCGGGCCGGCGGGCGCGGAAACCCCTGGCTGAGGTGCGGCCGGGCCGGCGGGCGCGGAAACCCCTGGCTGAGGTGCGGCCGGGCCGGCGGGCGCGGAAACCCCTGGCTGAGGTGCGGCCGGGCCGGCGGGCGCGGAAACCCCTGGCTGAGGTGCGGCCGGGCCGGCGGGCGCGGAAACCCCTGGCTGAGGTGCGGCCGGGCCGGCGGGCGCGGAAACCCCTGGCTGAGGTGCGGCCGGGCCGGCGGGCGCGGAAACCCCTGGCTGAGGTGCGGCCGGGCCGGCGGGCGCGGAAACCCCTGGCTGAGGTCCAGGAGAGCTCACAGCTGGCTCTGGATGCTGTGGCTGCAGGTCCGGGAACAGAACAGGTTGGTGGATGAGTGATTGGGCGACAGAAGGCTGTGCTACAGGAGGCTGGGCTACAGACTGAACTGGCTGGGCTACAGACTGAACTGGCTGGGCTACAGACTGAACTGGCTGGGCTACGGAAGGCCGGAGGACAGACTGGACAGGCTGGAGGATGGGCGACTGGGGAACAGAAAAAGACTGGAGAGGACGAGACTGGGGGACAGGAGACGGAGCTATAGGGGCCTGAGGAACAGGAGACTGGAGGACGGGAGAGGACTGGACTACTGACTGGACGGGAGAGGACTGGACTACTGACTGGACGGGAGAGGACTGGACTACTGACTGGACTGGAGTGGAGCTGACTGGAGTGGAGCTGACTGGAGTGGAGCTGACTGGAGTGGAGCTGACTGGAGTGGAGCTGACTGGAGTGGAGCAGCCTGCGCTACAGACTGAATAGGAGCAGGCTGGACTGACTGGACTGGAGCAGGCTGGACAACGGGAGCAGGCTGGACTGACTGGACTGGACTGCAGGTGAGTGAACTGACTGGACCGGGAGCTGAACTGCAGGTGAGTGAACTGACTGGACCGGGAGCTGAACTGCAGGTGAGTGAACTGACTGGACCGGGAGCTGAACTGCAGGTGAGTGAACTGACTGGACCGGGAGCTGAACTGCAGGTGAGTGAACTGACTGGACCGGGAGCTGAACTGCAGGTGAGTGAACTGACTGGACCGGGAGCTGAACTGCAGGTGAGTGAACTGACTGGACCGGGAGCTGAACAGCAGGTGAGTGAACTGACTGGACCGGGAGCTGAACAGCAGGTGAGTGAACTGACTGGACCGGGAGCTGAACAGCAGGTGAGTGAACTGACTGGACCGGGAGCTGAACAGCAGGTGAGTGAACTGACTGGACCGGGAGCTGAACAGCAGGTGAGTGAACTGACTGGACCGGGAGCTGAACAGCAGGTGAGTGAACTGACTGGACCGGGAGCTGAACAGCAGGTGAGTGAACTGACTGGACCGGGAGCTGAACAGCAGGAGAGGGAGCTGAGGTGAGCGTGGCTAATGGCTGAGCTACAGACTGAGCTAGTGACGGAGATAAAGCCACAGCCTGGGCCAGTAAAGCTGGTGCCTGAGCAGGAGAAACCTCAGCTAGCCTAACCAGTGATAATGCGAGGGCGTGAAAGGCTGGATCAGGAGGTGGATGAAGAGGTGAAGTGGCAGGTGGACCGGTTAGCTCTTCCAAGCCTCTAGGGAAGTCAGGCTGTGTTCTGGCTGCCCTTAGTCTGGGCGCTGGGACAGGCACGGGAGGTGGCTGGACACCAGTCACCCCCACCCGAAAAACAGGAGCGGGTGTGGAGGTAGACTGGGTCGCAGCTGCCCTCCTCCTGGGAGTTGGCACAGGTGTGGGCGTAGGCTGACTGATGGGAGTGGAAATAATGACTGGGTGAGTGATACTGACTGGTCTATTGGGTTTCATTCTGGTCCTTCTGCCATCGCTATTTACAGTCTTTGGGGGAGTAGAGCAGAACAAATCCTCCCAGTCCACTTCATCCTCTAGGAGGGAAGTTCCCCATGAATCAGAAATGAGTCCGTTATGCGGTTGGAGTGGACAATTGGATGAAGGGTGTGGAAAACAGTCACTGGAACTCACCACCGGGAGTTGTTGAGAATAGTCCAATTTATGACGGCGTGTGCGCCGCTTTCTCCGGGAAGAGGAAGCGGGCGGGGTAATAAACAGCTGAGCCTCCGGCGCGGGAGCCTCCGTTGAGCCGTGGCGAAGTGGAAGCTCCGGTGAATGAGGCGGATGGCGTGTGAGCGAGGAGCGGACCCGCGAGAGAGGGAACGGCCGCAGCGCGGCGTGAAACGTCCACTCTCCGCGGCGAATGCTCCGGTGCAGGTGAGGCAGCAGGTGGGGGAACGCGGCGTCTCCGAGGCCCGCCCAGAGCCAGGCGAGTTCCCTCGAAGAGGTGCTCTTGCTCCGCGAAGAGCCGCTGTTTCCCCTTGAGCTTCTCCGTCCAAATGGAGAGCGCTGCCTCCTGCCGCTCAAAAAGGTCCGAGTCCGCTGGGTCAAAAGCGGGTCGTGTCATTCTGTCAGGCGTTGCGTGTGTGGAGGGGAGGAAGGGATGACCCAAACGCTGGACTCACGGTGCAGGATAATGGAGTTTATTGAGGTAGGTTGGATGAACAGAACAGGAACTGAAATGACTGACTGGGTGGACGACTGACTGACTGAAGAACTGAATGGCTGGCTGACTGACTGACTGATCTGAACATACAAGCGGAGGGACGACAATAACATCACGGGAACATCAATGACACGACAAGGGCTGAAGGGAACAGAGGGCTTAAATACGTGACTAATAAATGACAATGATTGGAGACAGGTGAGAGCACAGCTGATGTGTAGGCTAACTAATGATGTATGGAAGGAACTGGAACATGAGACAGGCTGGCACAGAAAACATGGATGTGAAAATAAACTGAACATGACAAAACGGAAAACACTGGGTCAACGACCCAGGAACCCTGACATCCATAGTTTTAAGGGTGTGGGCAATTCCCGTTTAAACCCTGACACAAAAACTTAACCGCGTCTTGGCTGTTTTGCAAGCTGCAATAGCTCCACACGTCACTCTGTTTAGTCTTTATCGTTAATTCAGTAATAGTGAGCCGTGGCTCATTTATATCAGTATTACAGTCGGAGGGGTAGCAGTGTGGAAAGTGTGACGCTGTAACGCGTTGAGGCAAAGTGACATATGAAGGCACAGTAAAGGGGTGAGGTGCAGTTTTCCCCTCCTACAAACGGGCTCATTTCTCTGCCATTCAAAGGGAAGTAAGTGCAGACCTTCCGAGGACAAAGAAAACTTCTGCAGGGTTTCAAAGCATCTCCAAAGGTATGTGATGGTTATATTTATGGTTGAAGCTGCAAACGTGACTGAAAGGCGTCCGGTCACAGTCGTGGCGAAACTTAAATATGAATGTTTTAGTGTTTTTGTACTCTGAGCTCCGTGACCGATAAACAGGAACGTCACGAACCTTTCGCTGTCTAAATTCGGACTGTTAGCTGAGGTTAATAGCGGACCACGAAACATTCAGACACATGTCGAATAAAAAAGCATTTTTGGGGGAGCGGAGGGTTATAACACTGACCCAAAGTGAACGAATCCTAAACAGGCTGAAGTTTGCTGAAAGCCGACTTTATGGGTGAACTTTTGTGTGGCATTATGGGTCATCGGGCTCGGTATAACAGGCTGTTAACACGCCTTTATCTTCTGTGATGCTACGACACGCGTGAACAACCCCCGAGGAGCCTGAGGAATGACCTGAATGTGTTCTGTTATATAGCTGTAACACCGGGCGTCTGATGACTGCAGCGCTCTCACTTTTGTCCACCTCTGAGGGCAGAGGTGGGCGTGACCACTGTGGGTTGGCACTAGCAGAGGTAGATATGGAATGGGAGTGGGCTTGAATATACTCAGATGGAAAACATGATAAGGTGATAAAATCTGACATATTTCTCTTCTCAGTGTAGTCTTATTTGGCAGCGGTTAGAACAGAGGTGTTTCGTCAGGACAAGTAGGGCAAACAGTACTTGCCCTGTCAAATCTAAACATAGATATAAATTAATGCAACAAAGGGATTTAGGGCCACATTTAGAACACATATTATCGATCATTTTGTGAATAAAGTTGTAAGTCTATTTCAAGAACAAAGTCCAAATGTGGAGATCACAGTTGTTCCAAGACAAACAGCCACGGCTGCTGTACCCTCCACAAAAAGCCTTGTATAGATGAGTTAGTGAAACAAATTGATCCATCTTGTGATACAACATGCATCTTCTTTATTACACGAGGGTTTAAGCATCTGTATCCTTGCATCTGTCCATTACCAGCCCTTTCATTTTGTACAAATCCAGCCAACTTTTCCAAATTTGTGTGCTTATTCCTTCTGAGAAGACGGCAGCTCTGACCATGTCTGGTCTAAAAACCAGGCAAGTTTGAGCAGCTGCTCAGATTAGCATCTATGAGAATAACTGAATGTAATATGTTTAACCAGCGTTTAATCCCCTGTAGAGGCACTACTCAAGCCTTTTAATTTAGCATTTATTTCTTTTTTTAATTAATATATTTTAATATACTTATTCTCCTTTAGTCTCAGCTGACTGCAGGTTTCCCCAATTTTTAAACAGCCCATTTGTATAAATACTGAAACTAGTTAGCTCACAGCACATTGTTAGTCAGTGGGCTGGTTTCAGCCATTATGTAAGTGTCCTGTTTATAAGGTTGGGGAAACCTGCAGTCAGCTAAGACTGAAGAGGTCACCTGGATGCGTGACGAAATGTTTCTCCTGCTGAAAGCGCTACATCCAGAGAACAGAATCAACCTTTTGGGGATGGTGTTTTATTGCTTTCTTTCGTCTCTGTTTGACTCTCTGTACCAGTGGATTAGACCCCTATAGTTGTTTATTTTGGCATCGCCAAGGCTAACTTGGAGTGGACTTGAAATTCAGGATAATAAGAGGACAGGCATGCCTCATTGTCTGAATAAAACCACTAAGTGTTTGAACTTTGTGAAAGCTCTCTGATTCCACTTTCACTTCTTACAATTGATACCAAATACTTTAGTCCATCCTGCACTGACCTGGCCTTTACAGCACGGCTGATTTATTCTATCATGGTGACGGCTAATGCACATTAATGACTTAGCACAACTTAACACCTGCTCATCCTGTGGCCTGATGCATTAGGCCTCATCACTGTTACTAATAAAGTAGCAAATATCTTTTGAAGGAATGCTGTTCATGTGTCCAGAAGAGTTCAGGAAATTTGGAAGATAAATGCTAAGGTTGTGCACCTTACTAGGACTTTGTTTTTGTTTTTTTTCTTGTCGCTTATCTGTATAGTGCTCTGTGTGTGTTTGGTTGCGATGAGAAGTAGTGACATTCCCCAGAGTGAGGTTTGTAGTTCCTGTTCTCTAGAGGGGTGATGTATCTCTATTTTTACCTGGCTGTATTACCATGGTAACATACTCTGAACACATAACCAGGTCATGTTCAGAGTTTTTGTTTAAACTTGTCTCCAGGTGCCACGTTTCACTGCTTCTTACATTTAAAGTATTTTTAAAGTACAATGTAGATTCTTTTTTATTTCCATTGTTGGGGAATGCATTTTAAAAGTGCAAGCTGGTAACTCGTGCATTACTAAAAGCACTGAATGAAGCATGACATAGCGCCTTCCTACTCTTAATGAAGTTTAGGCCACAGGTCACATTTACCTGTACAGTTATTCTATGCACTTTAAGGATTTTCTTTATCAGCTTTATCTTTCTGATATCCATGGTCAGTTTATAACATCCTTTTCCCTGCATGCTGCTAGATGCAGTTACACATGCTGCATGTGAACATTTTGCAGTCAAAGAACTTTGACTTCAACATCTTCAAAGACGTGTGCAGCAGGAAGCGATCAAGAGATTAAAGTGTGCAGCACATCACAGCACATATCATGTTTGAAAGTTGCCACAAAATGAAATTGGTGTCTGCTGCCCATATCCTGACAGGTTATGATATTGTGTGTAGACAGGATGCTGATTGGCTGAAAAACTACCCAGAGCAAGAGCAGCATTAACCACAGAGGGAATGAGTGTGTCAAAAAAAGAGTCAGCAGAGAAACCTTGACAGATGGCAGTGGACAGTTTTCATTGTTTTTAACACTTTCCTTTACTTTTGTGCAGCTAAGATAAAAGAGCAACTAACATTTTTATTAAAATGTGTAAACATGATGCAGAGCTTTGTAGAGCCAGAGCGCCAGCTGGTTATTGAATGAATTTTCAAAATAAGAGCGAGGTCCACTGTATGTGTATGGATATTTGGTTCTTTTGTGTAGACAGCTGTACACTGCGTTCAGCACAAGTGGCTTTGGTTATAAATGTGTTTAACTAGGATTTGCTGTGCACCGTATTCATTAACCAACAAAGGACTCTGTGTTTGTGTTAGTCTACCTGATGGAGTCCAACAGCTGCATCAATGTTGAGTTTTTGGGTACAGCTGAGGATTCCTTCTACTTTGGAGGTAAAAGGCATTTTATACTTTCTCAGTAGTTGCCCAGTCTGTACATTTAATAATGTCATTATTATAGGTTAATCATACAATTATTTAAATTTTATTTCTATTGTCTTTTTTTCAATATGTGAACGCGTCCTCTGAAAATCTAAAAGTGGTTCAACAGGGTAAAAGATTTTAATATTTCTCTTATTTAATTTCATTTTAGAATATGATAGAAGAGTAGTATTGTGAGGCGTGATGTGAAGATCATTGTCGTGTTGTTCTCTCAAAAATACAGATTTGGAGGAGGATAATTTCAGAAAGTCAGAAGAGCATCATTGGTCCATTGAGAGCAAGAACGGTGCTGGATACCTGATTTTAAACCAAGAAGACACATTCGTGCTCCAGACCTGCTGTGGTAAGACAGAGTTCTTCTTGTTGTTATGGTTACTGACTTTTCAGTTCAGGTTGGTTGAACTTGGCAGGGATAGCTCAGTAGGTAGAGTGGTGGCCCCATGATCAGAAGGGCAGGGGTTCGATTCCCCTGAACAACTACCCTGAGATACCCCTGAGCAAAGGTACTGTCCCTACACACTGCTCCCCGGGTGCCCAATAATCAATATCAATAAAGTATTCAAAAAAAAAAAAGAACTTGTGCGCTAGCTTCTTCAACATTGTAATTGTTGACATTTTGTAAGAATAAAGCAACTTGCTAGAAATTGGTGCATTTATTATTTAGAGAATAAAGCTGTTGACGCATGTTGATGGACATTTGTCTGCTCCGACTCGGATGCTCAGTCATGTTTTGGCCTGCTTAGTCAGGCAGGGCTGGATCAGGTGACCCCAAATCCTCCCTTAATTACATTGCAATAGGCCTCGGCTGCTGGGGCTTCCCATGATGCACGATCTCCCGTGATGAGTGTTTCTTGTTCATTCAGTAATGTAAGTCGGTAATGACTTAATGCACAGAGATGTATAAACACATAGTGAGTGAGAAAGGTGACTGAAGAAGTACTCAATGCATCATGCAGCAGCCTACACCTATCACAGCATAACTGTTAATAAAGTTAAAAAAAAAAAAAAGGGTCAGCACGGTGGTTAGCAGTGTTGCCTCACAGCAAGAAGGTCCTGGGTTTGAATCCACTATTTAGCCAGGGCCTTTCTTTGTGGAGTTTGCATGATCTCCCATTTCTGTGTGGGATCTCTTCGGATACTCCGGCTTCCTCCCACAGTCAAAGACATGCAATTAGTGGGGTTAGGTTAAACGATTATTCACACCTATATGTGAGTGGTTATGTGTCTCTGTGACACACTGGTGACCTGTCCAGGGGGTACCCTGCCTCTCACCCTATGGCAGCTGGGAGAGGCTCCAGCTCCCTGCGACCCTGCATTGTTTAAGTGGATGGAAGTAATGACCACTGACTGTACCTTTAAGTGAACAATACATTTGTAGAACAACTGCAGAGGTCTACACTGTGGAGAGGGATTCACATTAGAAATGATTACAGCAACCAGCAACATGACGAGCTGCCTCTGCAGTGAGTCTCTCTTAATGTGGTTGAATTTCAACCCTAACATGTAGCTAAGTTTAGTGTTTAGTGTTAATGTGAGTCCCAAATATAACAGATATAATAATATCATATGTCCAAATCTGTAGTCACTACAGCTGCTGCCTGTCAAAACGTAACCTCAGGATTTTAAATTGGTCGGTCCATTAAAAGCTGAACTAATAAGTTTGTGGAGCGCTGCAGTTTGGTCTGTCCTGATTTGCAAACAGAACAAACACAGACACATATAGATGAACAGAACAGCAGTATATCATCACCTTTGTTCCTTAAAACAAGACATAGCTGAATGACATGCTGCTCTTGCTTGTCCTTGTTTCCTCTTCAGAGAAGAAACTCTGCATCAGGACCTATCGGAGCTCTTCTCTAAACGATCAGGAAAAGTTGCCAGTCATGATATATGCCCAAAAGAATGACCAGACAATGGTGGTATGTTGTAAGGAGCACAAAATTCAAGCTGTACCAATGGTAAGTACAAAAAAAGTCATTCAGAGTTGGTTTTAGTGCAACCTTTTTTGTGCCACAGACCAGTTCATGTCCAACAATATTTTCACAGACCGGCCTTCAAGGTGTTGCAGATAAATACAACAAAATAAAACCAGTACCAAAAAGATTTATTCATAACACACAGGAAAAGACCCAGGGAATCCAAGTTAATGATAAAAACAACAAAAACCCTGAAAACCATCCGAGCTTCAGCTCTCGCGGCCCAGTACCAAATGACTCATGGACCGGTACCGGTCCGCGGCCCGCGGGTTAGGGACCACTGGTTTAGATATTAATAAGAAACCAGTATATCAGTAACTGTGTATTTTTACTGGCCCACAAAAAAGCTTTTATTTTTTATATTTTTTAAAAATGAATACAGTTTAATTAATAAATTTGAAACAGCTCTTAAAATGAGAAAAACCATCTCATTCTGCTAGTTTAGTTAACATTGATTGTCATCGTTCCTGTTTGATACCATCACTAGACTCCTTAATTCTGCTTAGTCTGCTTTCCATGCCACATCTTGACTGCAAAAATATTCGACATTTCTTCGCCAGCAACTTAACCAAACTGATATTAAGTGACAAACACATACTGAACATTTGATACAGTAAAAACTTCAAAAGAAAACAACAGTTTAATCTCCACGTGTGAAAGGTCCACTATACTTGATCTGCTGTGCATCAGGATGATACAGGGATTGTTACTCTTTTTCTCCTTATGTCTCTCCATAGACGCCCCCCACAGACATCGATGGAACGAATCACGAGGCTTTGTTCTACCAGACGCAACTTAATGGAAGTAACAGGTTTAAGTTTGTGTTCTCAGCAGATCCCAACAAAGTTCTTGGAGTTGTGGATGAAAACAGTCTTTATAAACTGACCCTGCTTCCTGAAGATGATGTTGTTGATATGAGAGTTGAGTTTGCGCTTAAATAATTAAAGAAGTTGTCTAAATAATGGAAAAAGTCATCTGACTTGATTGAATGCAGATATCCGATGTAACAGCTTCTTAAAGTCATAACTCAGAGTCACTTCGTGATTTAAACGGAACAAATCTGATCTCAAACCATATGGAACCTCAACATGTTCCCTGTTGTATCATTTTAAGGTTAAAATGTGTCCATTCATTGTGTTGACCACAAATCTTTAGTTAAAGGCAGCTTTGAAATGAGTTTTATCTCATTTGAGATTTTGTTTGTATTCAGTTAATCATTGAATATTGTGAGGTTGCACAGAAGCATGTTTGGTTTGGGCCAGTGTAACCTCAGATTGAACCCAAAATTAGAACTATAAGCTCATACAACAATCTAGCTATTAGCATTTGTACATAAGAATAAAGGCTTTGTACTTCTCTAATAATAATAATAATAATAATGGATTGCATTTATATAGCGCTTTTCGAGACCCTCAAAAGGCTTTACTTCAAAGAAAGTTGAAAACGGCCAGGCTCTGTTAGCATGATCTAACTCGACTATCCCGTCAGAGATGACGGGTAAGATGACAAACACGTCAGAGGAAATCTGTAAATCCTATAAAAATAAAAGGCAACACCAGCGCTGTAAAGTAGTCAAGAGTAATGTGAGATGAATTTTTCTGATGAAACATTATTAATATTCGGTCAGTGTAAAAAGGTTAAAGTGGAGCCGTGGCACGTATGCACTCGGGGTCGACATGTATACTCTATAAGCTCAACATAACCTGCTAACCCATCCACTGCTCTGTAGTACACCCCAGCTGAGCCTTGATGGAAAGAACAGAGTGACACCAAATGTGGAAGCTGGAATAAAACATGTTTACTGCACAGGTGTTGTGACATCACACTCACTCCAGCCAAACACAAAGAAGTGCTGGTGTGGAAGCTGCATGCAAAGACTGTATGTGTGTACTGTGTATAAGTGCATGTTCCAAGATTATAATGTAATGGACTGCCATATTAAATCTTATTTTACTGATTTAGGAACAAAAAGTAAAGTAAAAACAAAGGTGTTCGCAGGAGAGCAGAAAGAATCAGTGGCTTATGCAGCCCTGCCCCTAAGTTTACCTGCAATTTCTTCTATATATACACCACACATACATTCTCTCATATTGTCAAGATATTAAGATTCTCATTCTATACAATAGCACAGCTATATACTCATGTGAATCAGCAGATAAAATTAATTATATATTATTTATCTAATCTCTTTCATTTTTATACTAATCAAATATGTATTACTTATATTTATTCTTCAATTAAATTCTTAAATTACTTTAACTTCCTTGTCTAACCCACGTGTGCGAGAATATTTAAATACCACAACCTCAGAAACCTCTGTGGCAGTCATCAGCTCTGACACACTTAAATCAACAAGTAAGCTTTCTAAGCTGCACATGTTCTACTTTTGACTCAACGTAAGTGTAGCGTGTGTGACACACATTACATTTCAAGACCAGTGGAGGTCCAGTGGGGCAGTCCCGGCATCTGAGGAGCTGGGTTAACTTTCCAAAAGCAGAAAATGGCTAGTTCAGACATCTTTTGCATTAACTATAATCTTAATGGAGGGTGAGAGAGAAGCAGAAATGGAGCGTTACATCCCGAGGGCGAAAGGAGGAGCCATTGCAGGCCGATTGTGTCACACGCAGTCATCACTGAGCCTGGAACAACCCTGATGCGATCGTGGTCACAGTCCAGTTGGGCGTGGTCAGGACCACAAACCTGGCAACCGCTCAGCAGGTGCAGGTGTCTGAAGTGGAGCAGGATCGCTTTGGTTCCTGTTTTGGATCTTCATGGTTTCGCCCTCACGTGTACACACAAGTGGTTTTTTTTGTCCACATGAACACAGGTGGTGACATTTTTGGCCTGTTTGGTGGTCATGTGGTTTACCCACAATGTGGGTCCAGAATGAAGTCGCCTTCTTTCTGTTTTTGCTCAAATGTCAAAAACAAGTTAATATTGAGCCAGAATATGATTTACCTTTTCTTACTTTAGTGATTCTGAATATTTTCTGATGTAGATTGTCTTTAATTCTCTTTCATGATCAGTAGGTGAGGTTGACGTCAGTTTAAGTTAGCATTACTGTGAAATTTAGGGTTTTGTTTTGAAAGCTTTACTTCCTCTCAAGCAGGATTCTTATCATAATATTGTGGCGGACCTAATCTAAACTGAGATTAAAGTTGGAGTAAAATGTGACGAGCTCTCGTGTCGTCCTTACAGACCTACATAATATCTCATTTTCTTATTAGAAGAAACACTGAAAAGAAAGAATGATCACAAGAGCACGGACCAGTAAAGTTTTTGAATGCGCTAGCTGTGTTTGGTGGAAAGAAGATGAAGAAGTTGAAAAAATAAGATTTGTATTTGCATTTTTCTAGATAAAGATTTTCTTGTGAAAATTCACGGTTTTGCACGCGTCCCTTACTTTTCCAAGAATCAGATGAAGGTGCTTGATGATGAGAAATTATAAACCATCGTGCAAACATTCTAATAATGAAGCTAGCTATGCTAACGGAGCTATAAGGAGCACACTCCTGTTCATACTGCTTCACTGTGGCATTTTGAAGTTCATTCACTTACTTGATCATTTGAGAAGATGCTGAGGAAAGCTACTGAAGAAGATTTTTCAAGTTTACTGAGTTACAGAAGCTTCTCGTGAGTGTTTGAAAGTTAATTTGGAATAATTGTTGAGTTTAAAGATGTAGCATATGGCACACCACATGTGGTTGACCAAAAGAGGGAGCCAAAGTCAACATGACAAACAGTGAAGAGCATGCTGATAAACTGGGGTCAGAAACACTGCAAAGTTTCTGCAAGCTGGGTGAAGGGTTCATCTTGCTTAATAACAGTGTTATGAAGATGCCACCAGAAGATGGATTTAGTGGAGATCAGTGTAACTCGTATGAGTCAAAGGCAGCTGTTATTTATTTATTTATTTTTTTGTATTTAATTTATATTCAGTTGTTACAGACGGGACAGACATGACTGGGGGATAGGACAGGGAGAAAGAAAGAGAGGGAGAGAAAGAAAAATAGAGGGGAGAAGAGATGGAGAGAAAGGGGGAAGAAAAAAAAAGAAAAACAAACAGACAAAAAAAGAAAAAAAGAAAACACCTGGATCACCTGTATGGAGAAGAAGAAAAAAACAGAAATGAAAACAAACAAAAAGAGCAACATAATAAATAAAACACCATCACAATAAACTAGCTAACAGTAGATACTAAATATTATTGTGTAGCACGCAAGATCGACAGCGCACAATGTGCTGTGAGGTAGCAGCCAAGAAAGGTGTAGTTTGTGTCTGTGAACACCTGTGTGTACACCTGTGTGGATCAGCACACTTGTATTCAAAAGGTTTCTCCATGTAACGATCTGCTAGGGAGTGTGGGGAGCCATAGCCCCACCCCCCAGGGCATGAAGCAGGTATGGAGGAGATCCAGGCCCCAGACATCCAGAGGCCCCAGAGTACGAGGACCCAAGGAGGACCATCGGAGGGACATCTGTGCCACCCTCCTAGGAAGAGCTGAGGAGAGCCCCAAACGAGGGGTCACTCAGCAGCCACGAAGCAGAGGCCAGAGGGGGCTGCAGTGACGTGCCGTGGGCTCTGCGGGCAGCCAGCTGTGCCAGAGTGAACCGAGCCCCAGGCCCAGAGGCCTGAGGGCCCCCCACACCCCCGAAGGGGCCCAGCTGGGGCTTGTTTTCTCTTTTTTCTTTCTCAACAGGTGATCCAGGTGATTGATATATGTATTTTTTGTCTGTTTGTTTTGTTGACTTTTGTTTTTTGCCCTTTATCACCGTTCCTCTTCCCCGCTGTTTTTCTTTCCCTCTTTCTTTCTCCCTTTTCTTTCCCCCAGTCATGTCTGTCCCGTGTGTAGCAAGTGAAAATAAAATAAAATAAACAATAAAAGCAAAGGTGAATCAAATAGACCAATACGGCAAGGCTGGGATGGTCCATTTGGTAAAGTAAATCCGTTGGGCATCTTTCTTTGCCTTTAGACAATAATTCTGATGGCAAAAGAGCCAAACGGGACAGGCAGGAAAAAAAAAAGAGCGATACAGCTGCAGGAAGCAAGACTAAAGGCTGAGATGGAGCAGTTATAAGATCGTGATGCAATGTATGAATATGTGAAGTCCAAGATTTCAAGGACAGGATATACTATATCCGACCAAACCCCTGTCAAGTGTTCCGTGAGCACTGTAAAAAAACCCAGGGAAAATACAGTACAATCTACTGTATAAATGTGAAGGGATTTTCCATATTAGTCATTTACAGGTATTTTTCTGTATTTCTCAACTACTGTAATGCATTGTGGGAAAAAGAAAACCAAAAGGAGGGAAAAGTAAGAGCAAGAGCAGCCATTACACTTCTTTTAGACTTCATCTGAATTTTGGACTCTGGAGTTGGAGAAACTGCCTTCACATTTCTGTGGTAAATATTTAAACTCAATTGTTAATGTATTTGTTAACTGGTTTCTGCTGTCTTCAGACAAGTCAGGAATATTTTGCTGACTCATTTGTAAAATAATCATTATTTAGGTTTAACATGACTTAAGCTTTCCATTTTAGTTAATGTTAAAATCATTTATACTATGATACCAATTGTTTTGCCCTTCAGTGGCTGGACCCGTTTTCATAAATATTATAGTTAGCTGTCTGTGTCTCTCTGGGTATTACACAGCTGTGACTGCTAACTAGCTAATTAGCGAAAGTCAGCGATGTAGATAACTGGGAAAGTGAGAACTTAATGGTTCTACTAATATATAGAGAGGAAGAAATTATTTTAGGACTCTAATAAGTGCTATATCAATACCTGTGTTTTACAGTTGGCTCTACTGTACACTTTAAAGGGTTTCAGCCAAAGTTACACTAACCCTAGTTTAAGCCTCAGAGTAGGGCTGGGCGATATGACCCAAAATTCATATCTCGATATTTTTTAGCTGGATGGCAATATACGATATATATCTCGATATTTTTTTTTAAAGCCATAAGGTAAGAACAAAAAGAGAGTTCTTAGTCAAAGCTGTGTCCCAGATGTCACACAGGCACTTTTATTAACATACAGCATAGATGTACATGAAGAAATTACTCAAAAATAAATTATGAGCATTTATTAAATAATAATGCTCCATAAATAAAAGAAAACAATGTTGTTTTTGTGCATAACAAAGAGCTCACAATTGTGCAGTCAAAATGTAAACTAACAGACGCCGAGCATAATAACAAAGACAGATTTCACAGCTGCTCTGTTCCCAAGTTCTACTGCGTGACTGACAGCCTTGAGTTTGAAATCCTCTTTGTAACCATGTCTCTTAACAGGTGCCATTTATGGCCGTTATACACACACAATACGGTAATATTACGTTGAAGCACAGTGCGTATCACTCCGCGAGGCTCCAAACTACGGTAGCCGTAATGCTCCGACAATCCATCAAGCGGTGCGGCTCCGTAGCTTACCAAAGTTGTACTAAAACATTTTTTGACAGATTGCTGAGCGCCGTGTACCACATAAAATCGGTTCGTGGTCAGTAAGCACAACCAGAATTCATACATAAGGCGCACTGTCGATTTTTGAGAAAATGAAAGGATTTTAGATCATGCAGCCCCTGTGGGCTGCATGACGTTAGCGTTAGCGCGGTTAGCGTTAGCGCGGTTAGCTCGCTAACACGTTGACGCCGTCCAGCCCCACGCTCGGGGCGGTCCGCGGTAACTCGTTAACGGAGATGTGCCGTGTTCATCTTGTCGTTGCCTGCAGGTGAAGCTATGGGGGAGGGGGAGTTGTGTTCAGTGAAGGAGAGGCGAGGCCGAGTAATGTTGCGTAGAGACAAAAGTGGACGAAAGAAAGGCGAACTTGCGGCTCCACAAGTATAATTATAACGTAACATATACTATATCGATATAAACGATATTGTCACATCTTATATCTTGTATGAAAATATATAGATATTTTTGACAAAACTCGATATATCGCCTAGCCCTACCTCAGACCTTCCTGGCTGACGCTGAAAAATGCTAATGTTAGCCTCTGATTTGGGCTGCTAAAGTAAAGAGTTTTAGCTAGCTGACCAGCATGGATTAATTTGGTGGTTAACAGACTGTAGTGGTAATATTATTGAAAGTATAGTTTCACCTCAGCACATTTATCATTATGTCTATTTTGTAGGACATAGAAATGTTTAGTTAATATTTGCAGACAGACACATTTTCCCTGTAACTGTGTTTTTACTCCAAAATTTGTTGAAAATGTAATTTATGAAATCCTGAGCAGCATTTCTAGTATGTGCAATATTTTTTCACTCTGTTTTGCTAATGTGATTAAATACTAATAAGAATTACAAAAAAAAAAAAAAAAATCAATAATAACTATATCTTGATTGAAGTATATTGTAAGCGCAGTGCTGGTGTGCAGGACCTTTATATGTCTTTTGGGGGATGCTGACATATTACAAACTGTTATGTCTATATCAAGCTTTTAGCCAAATATAAGCAGAGATATTTGTGTCTTTCTCAAAAATTCAGATCCTTAGAGATTATTTGAGAAATGCATCAACAGCTACTTGCTTCACTACTTGAAGCACTCTAAATCCTGCAGTGGTAAAATATCCCTTATTTCACCTGTGATCACACACTTTGGTTTTCCAGTGCAGAGCAATGAAAAGGAAAGACTTCACCGACTGAAAAAAAGATGAAGATACAAGCTGGTGAAGATCCAGAGCAGCTGGTCTCAGGAAATGAAGAAAAAGCCTGATCACCTTCTCTACAAAAACAAGGTGAGTTTAATGTTGTGATTGATTTAGTTTTTCAAGGTATGTATGTTGTTATAAACTGCTTATGTTGCAACAGAATGCTGTTATGTGTATCCACTTCTGGCGCCCCCCCGTGCGTGGCAGCCTGTTACAGCAGCTCCGCTCATTCTGAGCTTCTTTCTTCTCTCCTCTTTACTTTTGCGTAATTTTTTTGTAACTAAAGTTTCAGCAATTAGATTCTGCAATCATGGACTACCATTTTGTGCTAGCCTTGGTTGTCTTTGTCTGTTTTTTTCCACCTTTTTCGCCCGTGTTTGGGAACCCAGCACATGGATCCTTTGTTTACAGTAGGGATCAGCTGTTAGCGCTGCGTCCAGTGCTGCCGGCGGACAGACTCGACATTCCCAGCGACTGAGGAAGGAAAGACGTGGGTGTCGTGCTGGGAGGGAGCGCTGTCCCCCGAGAAGGAGATGCTATAGACCAGGGGTCGGCAACCCTGGGCACGCGTGCCACAGTTGGCACGCGAAGGGTTAACTGACGACACAACCATAGCCAGACTGGATTTCTTTTTTTTGTAACGGTGTAAACAATGAGAGGTGGTGGATTGGCCAGATGCTGGCCGGTGTGTAAAAATAACTCAGTTGTTTGGTGGTGGCATCGGAGCGTCCACAGATTCAGTAACATTAGCAAGTGGTGGAGGCCAGCAGGTGGATGAGAGAAAGGGGACGCAAGAGGAGAGACCTGAGGCGGCCGCCGGTCCGAGTCTCAGGTGAACTGAACTTCAGGTAAGAAGTTATGACCTGCAGTCTATCTGGGTCAGATATAAACCAAGTTTAGGTGGAGTTTATTTTCGTTGTGCTGGGTTTTTACAGTCAGTTACAATAACTCGTACTGCGTACTAGCTAGCATGATGGAGTTTATATACTGCTGGGTGGGTGCTATGATGTTACTGATGGTGAACTTTATTTTTTTCATAAGTAGAGTTGCCAACCGTCCCGTAAAAAGACGGAATCGTCCCGCATTCAGAGAAATTATTGCGCGTTTCGTGTTGAACTGAGAAGGGACGCAGTTTGTCCCGTACTTCAGCTAGAATGAAAAAAGACACAAAGCTGGAGTTATTCTGTCTTTACGCTGCACAGCTGCCTCTTCTCCTCTCATTCTCTCCCCCTCCCTCTCCTGTTGCTACTTTAATCATGAAACTGATCAATGATCAGCTGATCGGCTTTTCTCTCTCGTTTGTTTATCGCCCACTTCGCGCCAGAAAGAGGAAACCAGCGGATGTCACGCTAAACAACAGCAGCACGTTTAAGCTTGATCAGCTGTTGTTAGAATTTATTTAATATTAATTTCTAGTATCAGCTGATGTTTGCTGGAGCCACAGCTGTAAAAGCTGCTGGTCATGATGTCGGTTTGGATATGTGGTGAGAGGGAAACATGAAGATGAAACCAGGAGATGTCCTTACTGAACCATCAGAGCTGAACAGGTGATGGAGAAACAGGTTTACCTTTTAGGTGACATGAATGAGTTGAAGTTATGAACTGTTTCTGAGAGACAAATAACACCAGGATCCTTTTCTGTGTAGCTGACAGCTGGTAACTGTGCAGGGGCGGGTCTAGCAAAGTTTTGCCAGGGGGCCAGGTAGGGCATTAACAGGGAAAGGGAGGCAAAAAATAAATGGCCGCGCCAGCGGTGCACATCGGAAATCAGCTCACATACACACATTAGTTGTGCCTCTTCTTAATGACGGTATCTTAGCTAACAACCCCAACTACCAGATTCAACTTGTAATTGGCTAAAAATAACTTAGCCTACTGGTGAGAGGGACGTTGTCAGCTTTCCACATTCCGACACTTCAAAAGCTTCAGGAGCTTTCCGCTCAGCGCAGCATCAGCACCACGGAAATACACGGATACATCCGTAGACTCGAGACACAATGCATTTTTGGGACTTTCAGGTGTATGGACCAATGTTTTATTTTCTGATCAAACCAGAAATCTTTAATGAGCAGCTGGATTTGTCTTGCATTAACTGTCGAAGCAGCTGGAATCCACAGCTGTGCGTGTTCATGGAGCTGCATTTTCACCTGCTGGACATCACTACCTGACAAGTTTAACTGTCTTCAGAACATTGCAGAGGCCTTATTGACAGTATTTGGCTCTACATATCTGTGTGAGCAGATTTTCTATCACATGAGTGTCCTCAGGTAGCCGTCTGAATGCTGGACACTCGGAGACCTGTGTCTCTGAGTGGGAGACCAGAGATCACATTAACATGTGTATCTCTGTATTAACAAACATGCCATATTGGCTTAGTATATTTTTCTTATCATTGTTGTGAGGAGACCATAAATAGCATTTGTATTTTCTGTTGTACAGTCCAATTGCTGTTATGGATAAAAAGTGTTTTTTTGGTTTCAAAATAGCTGATAACTATTCGCTGATAGCTGCCAACATCTGCGAACAAATATAATTCTATAAAGTGGTTCTATATAGTGTGTAACTGTTCATATAGAGCGTTATTAAATTTATTGCTAATGCAATCATATGGCACACTGACTTCTGAGGAAATTTTAAATGGCACTCGCCATCAGAAAGGTTGCTGACCCCTGCTATAGACCATCTCTCCCTTCTGTAATCATTGGAAACGTAAGATCTTTACCCAATAAGATGGCTGAGCTCACGTCGCTAACCTGGTCACAGAGGGAATACCGGTCGTGGCTAACACCGCTAACTCCGGACACGAGCGTGACTCTACCGGGATTCCAGCTGCTGTGAGCGGACAGGACGAGAGACAGCGGTAAGAGGAAAGGAGGGGGACTGGCAGTGTTTGTGAACGACAGATGGTGTAAACCCGGGCACATCACTGTAAAAGAACAACTCTGCAGCAGAGACATTGAACTGTTAGCCGTTAGCATGCGTCCGTACTACCTGCCCCGGGAATTCTTGCATGTTATCGCGATAACAGCGTATGTCCCCCCCTCGGCCAACGCGGATGCAGCCTGTGACTCTCTCCACTCTGTGGTCAGCAGACTGCAAACGCAATCTCCGAGAGCCCTTCTCATAATATCAGGGGACTTTAATCATGTCTCACTGGACTCCACGCTGCCCACCTTCACCCAGTATGTGACCTGCCCAACCAGAGACAATAAAACACTGGACTTACTGTACACCAATGCAGAAGAGGCATACAGTTCATCACCTCTCCCTCCCCTGGGCAGATCTGATCACAACCTGGTGCACCTTGTCCCTGTGTATGAGCCCTTAGTGCACAGGGAGCCACCAGCCACCCGCACAGTGCAGAGATGGTCGGAGGAGAGTGAGGAGGCTCTTCATGATTGTTTTGAGTCCACTGTGTGGGAGGTGATCTGTGACGACCACGGAGAGGACATCGACAGCCTGGTGACATGCATTACAGACTATATTAACGTCTGTGTAGATAATACAGCACCCACCAGGACTGTGCAGTGTTTCTCCAACAACAAACCTTGGATTACCCCAGAAATTAAAACTGTCCTCAAGCAGAAGAGGAGGGCCTTCAAATCCAAAGACAAAGAGGAGTTGAAAAGGGTGCAGAGAGAGCTGAGGGGACTGATAAGGAATGGGAAGGACAGCTATAGGCAGAAGATGGAGAACCAGCTTCAACAAAACAACGTTGGCAAAGTCTGGAGAGGCCTTAGAACCATCTCGGGCCACAAACATCAGAACTCTCTGCCTGGGGGGGATGTGAGGTGGGCAAATGAACTGAATCATTTCTTCAACAGATTTGATTCAGCCATGAGGCAGTCTCCAACATCGGCTGCAGACTCACCCACCCCCACTGCTGCTGTTCCACCTCTGACACCTCAGACACTTCACACCTCCTCTATTCACCCTGCTCACTCCTCCCCACCCCCAACAACAGCATCCAATACACAGTCAACACAAGGCTCCAGCCTGTCTCTCTCAACCACCCAGGTTAGGAGGGAACTGAGGAGGATTAAAGCCAGGAAAGCTGCGGGTCCAGATGGCATCAGCTCAAGGGTCGTCAGGTCCTGTGCAGACCAACTATGTGGGGTGATGGAGCACCTCTTCAACCTGAGGCTGGGGAGAGTCCCACAGCTCTGGAAAACCTCCTGTGTTGTACCAGTGCCAAAGACTTCACGCCCCAAGGACCTCAACAGCTACAGGCCGGTGGCTCTGACATCCCACCTGATGAAGACCCTGGAGCGGCTGGTCCTGGCTCAACTTCGGTGCCTGGTAGGGATGGGTACCGGTGTCCGGTGCCATGATGGCACCGGTTCTGACATAAACGGTAGTAACCAGACCGAAAAGCAGCGCACATTTCGGTGCTTTATTTCGGTGCTTTTTTTTTTTTTTCCCGAGCCAATTCTAGCCAATCATTTTACGTTTCCCAGGATAGTAGGCGGGCCCAGGTACGTACGTTCTTTTAGAGCAGAGCTACAGATTAAAAATGCCCAAGGCCAAGCGGTCAAAAGTCTGGCTGTACTTCGCAGCAAAAGATGCAAACTCAGCAGCCTGCAACAAGTGCTTTAAGCTGATACTGTGATACTGTCAAAGGAGGTAACACCTCGAATCCGATGAAACACCTGGCGACGCATAGCGTTTTTTTTTAAGCCGAGAAATGCGCCGTATTTGATAGCTTGCTGCGAGACCTCACACCGAGCACATCTACTGCGGGTGTGGTGCCTGTTATCGGACCTGGAGTTAGCAACATCCCCCAAAAACTCGAAGAGTAGAGTCCTGGCCCCTAGCCCTGCCAGTGTAGCAGAAATGATGACGGATGATGATGGCAGCAGCAGCCGTTCTTCTCTGCGTGAGTAGCTTAATGTTGTCCGTGTGTAATTTACGTTGAGTAGGCTAACCACATTATTACATTAATGCATGTAAGGTGAAATAGCAAACACAGTCGTAGTTACATGCGGCTGTCTTCTTGTTTGATGGCAGATGCTCCCTTCACCCTGGCCAAAAAGGCTAAAATGACCAAAGAAAAAGTGGAAAACAGCTAAACATGAGAGGTTTTTGGACCAGTTTTGTGTTTTTTCCATTGTTTAAGCACTGCTTCCAGCCAAGAGTGATACCATGTATGCCCTATAGCTGCAGAAAAGGCTAACATTGTTATCTTTTTACAAAAAAAACAGCTAAACATGAAAGGTTTTTGGACCAATTTTGTGTTCTCCATTCTTTAAGCACCAGTTTGAGCACCGTTTAAGCACCGGCACGGTTTCAAAAGTACCGGTTTGGCACCGGTATCGGATAAAACCTAAACGATACCCATCCCTAGTGCCTGGTGAGCTCATCACTGGACCCACTTCAGTTTGCCTACCAGCCTGGCATTGGAGCGGATGATGCTGTCATCCACCTACATCGTTCCCTTGCTCACCTGGAGACCGCTGGGAGCACTGTGAGAATCATGTTCTTTGATTTCTCCAGCGCCTTTAACACCATTCTTCCCACAGTCCTGAAGGACAAGCTGGAGAACACAGGAGTGGACCATCACCTCACAACATGGATACTGGACTACCTCACTGACCGACCACAGTATGTAAGAACTCAGGGTTGTGTGTCGGACAGGGTTGTCTGCAGTACGGGGGCCCCACAGGGAACGGTTCTGGCTCCATTCCTCTTCACCATCTACACTGCAGACTTCTCCCACAACTCCACCAGTGCTTCCTGCAGAAGTTCTGATGACTCTTCACTAGTCGGCTTCATCACTGATGGGGACGACAAGGAGTACAGAGGACTGGCCCAAGGCTTTGTGGACTGGTGCTAGAAGAACTACCTCCAGATCAACACTAGTAAAACCAAGGAACTGGTGGTAGACTTCTGCAGGCACAAACATCCTCCACTGCAACCACTGAACATCCAAGGTATGGACATTGAGGCTGTAGACAGCTACAGGTACCTTGGTGTTCATCTGAACAACAAACTGGACTGGACTCATAATTCAGACGCCCTCTACAGGAAAGGGCAGAGCAGGCTGTATCTGCTGCGGAGACTTAGGTCTTTTGGGGCGGCAACATCTCTGCCGGGGACAGGAAGAGACTGAACAGGCTGATCAGAAGGGCCAGCTCTGTTCTAGGATGCCCTCTGGACCCAGTGGAGGTGGTGAGTGACAGGAGAATGGTGGCTAAGCTGTCATCCCTGATGGACAACATCTCCCACCCCATGCAGGAGACTCTGACAGCACTGAGCAGCTCCTTCAGTGGCTGCGGCTCCCACGGTGTGGGACGGAGAGATTTCGCAGGTGTTTCCTCCTCACTGCTGTCAGACTCCACAACAAAGACTTCAACTGATCAAACACACACATCCACACATGTGTAATAACACTAAGTGCAATACTCTTTTCTGGCATCGTTGTATTATACTCAATTGTATATGGCATTTGTATTCTATTTTATTCTATTGTATATAGTATTTTATTTTTATTTTATTCTATTCTATTGTGTACAGTATCTTATTGATATATTATTCCAGTGTTTTTTCTCTAATTTTTCTATGTAACTTTGCACTGTCCACTGGTGTAACAAAACAAATTTCCCACGCGTGGGACTAATAAAGGTTATCTTATCTTATCTTATTCCAACCATAATAAACTAATTTATTAGCCAATAATTAGCCGCCCCAAATTAACAGTGTTGGTAATAACCACTGTCATGTCTTATATTCCTGTAATGGTTAATCTGCCAGCTTGGATCAAAATGGTCTTTGTAGTGCTTCAGTGCTAAAAAGCAATAATGGTAATTATACACTTTATACACTAATAAAGGTTATCTTATCTTATCAACTCTACGTGAATTATAATCCTTTGTAGGGCTGTGTGATATGACCAAACTCTCATATCCCGATATAAGACATTTCTCATCCAGATAACGATATATATCATAAAATAGTGCATTTTCTCTAAATTCTGTGAATCTCGGGCAACTCAACTTGTGTGAAGTGTTTTCAGCTGGGTGTCGTGTACCTTGAGTCGAGTGCGAGTGTTTTGACAGATGCATGAAACTATACTCTTTTAGACATGAGTTTAAACGGCCGCTGTTTTGTTTGTGAGTATTTTTTTCATGACGTGCTGCGAGGAAAAGCCTATTCTAATGTTTGAGTCTAAGGATTATTTTAGCAAGTGACGGCTCTTTTTTGCTTCTCATTCGTAAACTCTCTCCATACTCTTTCATGTGACTCTTGTGTAGGTGGTTAAAGAGGTTTGTCGTGTTTGAGTGGTGGTGGGGACTGTTTTGTGCCATAATTTGCATAGTACAGTTTTCTGGGCCGTGTCAGACTTTTCATAACCAAACCATGTCCATGCTACAGAGGTAGCCCCTCATTTAGCAATAAGGTCCTCGATTTGTTTTGACTGGTCCTTCTGTTTGGAGCTAGCTGGTTCTGCCTCATCCTTGCTGGCCATGCTGGTATTCTCTGTGCCTTCATCCGCGTGGTGACTATAAGCGCCATTTATAGTTACGTCATGTTTTTATTTGAGGTCATTTGTTTGATGCATATTCTGAAATTTGATATTTGAGAAGATAATTTCAGTTTATTTTGAAAAGTCTCAGCAGGATCTTGAGCTTTATTGTGAAAGGTTTATGTGGAAAATAAACAAGCGGAGGGCGGAGCCACACAATGGTTTTACCGTCATTGTTGGTAACGAAAGTACGCGTAAAAACAGGCGCTTGTCCGTCCATAGTGTGGTTATTTTAAGTATAAGAGAAAGAGAGAACTTTAAGAAATTAATATAGCAACTACAGTGACCATCAAAACCATGAAAAAAATATTGGCGTAAACAGTTTATTTTGCAACATGTCAGGATGAGGGAAATATTTTGCTGCTATTATTCATAACCATCGTCATTATCATTGCATTAATCATCATTTCATCAAAGCATTTGGCATTGCATTGAAACTTGTTTTACAGGTGTTGTCATGATCATATGTTGACATTTGTATTACAGGAGCAGCCATAATCATTGTGTACACACACAACATTAAGGTTAAAACAGCATATATGCTTACAAAACACATATAATACATATAATCTAGGAACAGGCCTGAGCAGAGGCCCGAATGCATTCAGCTTCTTGTTGTAACCTGTTGCAAGTGAGTTTGCTTGGTAACAAGTGACCAAAGATGTGCTAAAAAGAAGACAAGTCCATGGGGACTTGAGGGGTCTGAAATCATCGCCATATTTGGAAAGAAGATGCTAGAAAGAGGAACTTCTGTGTCTGACTTTGGCTCTAAAATATTGATCATTGTCTGTACAAGATGCAAATGATGTTCTTAGAAATACAAATTATGTTCTTAGAACGCAAGAGGAGGCGTTATACTCCGATGCTATAAAAACCATTCTCTGTGTATGTTTGGGGAAGAACCTCGCAGATGTGATGCTGTGTGCTTCTTCCCACGCGTGTGTGTCAATAAACTCTTCATCTGATTGCATCCTTCTGGGCCTCTGATATTTTGTTTTGGTTCTCAATATCTCGAATCAGGACAGTTTTGGTGCCGAAACCCGGGATATTGAGGCCATTGATTCGGTTCTGAAGGTTTTTACGGAGAAAATTCGAGGCCAGGAGTGATCAGACAGACAGACATTTCCGGTGATTCTCTGACTACAAAGGGCGCCCGTTTAAAAAAGGTGAGCACAAACCTCTTAAACTGAAATTGTGCTGTATTGGGTTATCATTCTAAAATTGTAGTCATTGATTTACTGGTTAAGTTTTGTTTGGGGTTTTATCAGTAATACTGAGAAAACTTTGAAGTAATGACAGACTTTGAAGTAAGGATAATGAAACTTTAAGGAAAAACAGTACTGAGTTAAATGGTTATATGGTATTTCATGGTAAAAGAGAAAAAGAGACCAAGGTAATAGGTTATTGGTCGGTTTATGGTTTAATAAGTGTCAAACCCACGGGGTTGGAGAACCCCCTCCCCTTCTGAGACGTTGGAAGGGAGCTCCGGCGTGGGCATACTACAGGTGGCACCTGCCAAGAGTTGTGGGCTTGGTTTAAAATAGCTAATGATCAGAAGATCATTTTGGGAGACACTTATTGGTACTGAGGTCAGAATTAGCTGATACAGTCACATGAATTTTGGTGGATCCGGTGAGGTCCTAAAAAATAACCATTGCTGACTGTGTTGGTTTGAACGGTGCTCTGAGTGGGGACTTCTGTGAATAAGAAAAAGAGAACAGATCCAGCGAGGTCTGAAATGCAGAATCGACTGATACACTCACGTGAATTTTGGAGGATCCGGTGAGGTCCAGAAAATTATCACTGCTGACTGTGTTGGTTTAGAATGTTGATAAATGATCCAGGAAGAATTGCCCTGGGTCTGTGTCTGTGTGTGTGTTGTTGCGCAGCTAAAATTGGGCGCTGGTTACTTCCTCTTTTTAGTTTCAACACAAGAAGAGTTTTGGTTTCACTTTAAGGTTGGATTAAGAATTACTGTGCGAGACACGGTTTCACTTTTGACATGCTTACTTTTGGGTCTATGAAAAGTGAATTACAGTGGGAAGGGGATCTTCTGAATGCGCAGGTTGTTTGCTACTGTGAGACAGTGGAGAGACCTTACGAAGTTACCTTGTTTCACCAAGTAAGAGTGGAAGATCTCGTAACATTCCGGTGGAAATGCCGGGGTAAAAAAGTGAGCTCAGACGAGGGAGTCTGAGAAAAGGACACCTTGAGTTGAGCAAGGTGTTTAACTGACTCAGGATTTCAGAGAATTGAGTCAGCTGTGATCTTGAGTTTTAATGGTAAATTGATTTTAAAGGAAAATCAATGTTTACCATGTTGAAGTAATTCTGAAAATATTACTAGATGTGCTGTGATACAAGTGTTGCAGTCCATCTGATAAGTTAATACTGGGTGCGCTGAGACAAGAAACTGTTTTTAAATCAGCACTGGCGGCAGTGATGTACATGTGCTGAAGATTACTGGACCCAGCGAGGTCCATTTGATGAAGTTCTTGCGCAGATATATGACAGAAACAGTTTTTGAATCTTGGTGAGAATTTTGAAGCACTGAGGTTGAATTTTCTCTGTGCTTGGTGCGCTGTGAGGACTTATATCACGGTTATAAGTCCAAAGTGTATGCCCTGGAGGCCAAGAGTTGTGTGAAGAGAAGAACATGACTTAGAAAAGGATATTTATGGTCACATTTTGTCTAAGATGGGGAGAATTGTCACATATAGTTTTGGGTTGTTTTTTTTGGGTTTTTTGTTATTTTAATAGAGGGAGTTTTATTAAACATGGACATGTCTAGAATTGGGCCCTTTAAAATAGTAACAGTGCACTTAGAAATCCTGTCAGGTGATTTTGTTTTGTGTTTTGATGAGCTAATAATCAGCTCTCTTTTTCTGATTTTTGTTCTAAGCAGGCCTGAAGGAGAGTGAATTAACAGTGCTGTGAAAATTTCCGGACAAACAAATATAAGGTGACTTTTCCAGATTATAATTGGCTGAGGAGGAGTCTACCGGTGGGGATCTGATCAGATTGTGAGTCCCTGTTTAAAAGGATTGCAGCGAGCCAATCCAGTCCAAAAGCATAAAGAACTATTTTCCTACAAAACAAAATGAAACAAATGAATGAGCTCATGTTGCTGAGGGTGGAAGAATCTGATTTTTGCACGGGAGTCTCCGCTGTCAGCAATACCTGGTGTGTTTTATTTTTTCATTTTTGTGTGTGGTGTGAGAATTATTAGAGGTTTGAATTGTTTTTCTTTGACTTGCTCTTTCTGATTTTTGAGAAAGCATGTTTGATCAAATATTCTTAGGAAAGCGTGTTTTGAGTGAGTCTAAGTGTGTGAGTGTTGTGAGTACTGGGTTTTAATGATTCTGTGTGATTGGTACCAAATAATAAATAAGTAATAATGACTTAGAGTACGTGGACAGAGGACGTCTGAGAGAGAAGTGTGTGTGGGACGACGAAGTTTAGGGAAGGATGCAAAATGCTGAGGAAAGTATTGTGTGGATGATGCTACAAAACCTGAGCTGAAAAATGGTGATATGTGTGGAAAAAACAAACAACAAAAAACTGTTAATTGTCCTGAGGTCTGAAAGAGCTCGGCTAAGCACGCTGAAGATTTTGATGTGAAGGCTTGCAAATGCAAAAGAGCTTAGTATATTTAAGTGTGCGTGTACTGAGGGTACATTCTTTTTAGAGTAACTCTTAGCAGAGTTACAGAGGGTTTATAGACTGTAAATACAAGACAAGAGTTTGTTTAAGTTATAAAAGCAGTTGACAACTCAGGGAGATAAGAAGTGTGTGCGTAGGCAAACTGCATTGTGTGTGCGTGAAACAGGAAGTCTGATTATAGCTTGTGAACTGGTGAGAGACGTTGCAACATGAAAACAGAGGAATTAGAGACTGACTGTCTTAAGAAAAAGTAATGAAAAATGATATTAATTACATGCTTTAGTGTGTCAATACAGGTGGACTCTCCTCAACCTGAAAACATGAGAACAGCGGCCAAAAGAATAGATTAACAGAATTGGGATGAAAACAGGCCAGGGCTTTTGGCTAAAATTTTACAACTTGACCTGTCATTGTGTCCCCATCCTAAGAAGAAGCTTAAAGGACAGTTAATCTCATGATGAAGACCGACAGAACATCATGGACTTGAAGATTAAATAGCAGGCAAAAGACAGTGCAAGTGAAGCATTCACACTCACAACGATTGATGAGTCCAGCAGCATGAAAGAAAGCACGTGATGCAAACATCCACGGTGAACTGCGGGCTGGTAAGAACAGTGTGACATGACTGTTTGAAGGCACTGAATGTGATATTTTGCCAGGCTAAGGCTTGACCTGAAAGAAAAGACTGAAAGACCAACGGAGAAGAAACAGAGGAGCAGAAAGATCTGAGTGGGACTGTGTTGTTGGAGATTTTAAGGCCACACAGGACACTGTGAAGAGAGGGTAAGGGACCAGTCAGAGGTCAAGCCCGGACGGGTTCGAGCGAGAAGGTACAGGATATAATTGGATTGAAAATGGAAGCTAAATCATGGAGGTTTAGGATTGTCCACCACATTACAAAACAAAAACAAAAACAAAACAAGAAAGTGTGTTTTATGATAATTGAAATGAAGACACATTAAATGAAATAAAGAGATGCATAAGGTATATTAAGGTTGTGTTGATTGTTAACCCAAGGAAAGTGTGTGAAAAGGAAAATGTCTCCAGATTGGGAAAGGGTGAAACTGCAGATCACCCCCACCCCTTGATGGATACAAAATAAAAAATAAACAAAATGATATAATAAACTATTGTATGTTAATAGTACAGTAGCATACTGTACTATACTAATAGAATATTGTAATATACTATTGCTGGTATATGAAAAGATAATAACACTAATAATGACATAATATTAATATGAAGAGGCACCTTAGTCAGTTATGATGTGAGGTTAAGCTTAAGGTTGCTCAAGCCTGTAAAATTGCAGAGAGAAATATTTTGCTGTTACAATATAACCTTGAGCATTAAAATTGCATGAATTATACAACCTATAGCATTGATATTGCACTGAGATGTTTATTAAAGTAGCAGGCCTCAGAGTAACCTTTCTCATTGTAACCTCTAATCATTTTATACACATTGCATATTGTGTTTATTAAGAAGTGTGTTCTGATTGACCAACTCGAACACCTGAGGTTGTTCCCTAGCCAGAGGACTGCTAGAGAGGGTCAGAGAAATGACACAAGCAAAGGGTGGTGACCCTCTTTTAAAAAAAAGAGGGTCAAGAGAGGGAGTGTCAGGATGAGGGAAATATTTTGCTGCTATTATTCATAACCATCATCATTATCATTGCATTAATCATCATTTCATCAAAGCATTGGGCATTGCATTGAAACTTGTTTTACAGGTGTTGTCATGATCATATGTTGACATTTGTATTACAGGAGCAGCCATAATCATTGTGTACACACACAACATTAAGGTTAAAACAGCATATATGCTTACAAAACACATATAATACATATAATCTAGGAACAGGCCTGAGCAGAGGCCCGAATGCATTCAGCTTCTTGTTGTAACCTGTTGCAAGTGAGTTTGCTTGGTAACAAGTGACCAAAGATGTGCTAAAAAGAAGACAAGTCCATGGGGACTTGAGGGGTCTGAAATCATCGCCATATTTGGAAAGAAGATGCTAGAAAGAGGAACTTCTGTGTCTGCAATTAGCTCTAAAATATTGATCATTGTCTGTACAAGATGCAAATGATGTTCTTAGAAATACAAATTATGTTCTTAGAACGCAAGAGGAGGCGTTATACTCCGATGCTATAAAAACCATTCTCTGTGTATGTTTGGGGAAGAACCTCGCAGATGTGATGCTGTGTGCTTCTTCCCACGCGTGTGTGTCAATAAACTCTTCATCTGATTGCATCCTTCTGGGCCTCTGATATTTTGTTTTGGTTCTCAATATCTCGAATCAGGACAAACACCACGAAACAAACGATAGGGTATAATATGAAACGATAGACATTTTTATATCGTCATCCGATATATATCGTCTTATCGCACAGCCATAATCCTTTTTTGTTTATGTTGTTTATGTTCAAGGTAAAAAAAATTATAAAAATACAAACTTTTTAAAAATGTCTTGTTGTTCCTCTTTTTTTCCTCAGAATAAATTGCGACTAGTCTCAATGGCTGACATGGAGGAGCAACACAGCGACACGTTAACCTCGACTGCTGCAGTTCCTGTATGAACTGAGCAATTCTGAAAATCCAAGGAAAAGCTGAGTGTATTTTATTTAAAGCTCAGATGGAACTTGATGGACTAACATGCAGGCTGCATTCAGGACTCTGACACACTATGAAGCGTGGTACCAAGAGAAATTGTGCACACACAACGCGTCACTTTATGCTTGCTCTTATCCAGCCTCTGGTGTCACTTTGTAGTCATTTGTCTTACTATTGTCTTATTTGTTGTGATTTAGGTTCTGTGCGCACAAGCAGAGGTTTTTGTTTGTAACCGTAACCTTGTTTTCAGAGCCGTGTCTAACATTTAATGGTCATGAAATATGTCAGACTTTTTCCTCTACTTAAACAGTTAAGAGCATTTGAACACAGTATGTCTGTGAAGGTTTGAACACAGTGGAGAAAAAGGTGTGCATTAAGGATTTTGAACTATGATGTTTAAGTGTTGTCACTGCTGAGGATTCGTGGACACAGATCCTTATTCACTATGCTGCTGTTTACAGTTTAACTTTTCATCAGGACAAGCACTTCTAATTGTACTTTGCTCCTCACTGTCTTTGAAAAGCAAGAGCTGCCAAAACAATTCCAGTAAATGCATTTTTATCTTTAAGTTTGGAACAGTAATCTGTCTTAATTTATTTTGTGTTTTAGTTATCATATGGGGAAAAGTCCTGTGGTTATCCATCCGTCCTGTTCTAATAAACCCAAATTTCAGGAACACCTTTTTAGATGTGTTCAGTTTTATTCATGTAGCACCACTTAAACAGTCAACAAATTTTGACTCAAGTATGCTATATTGTAAGGTAAAGACCCCAAAGAGTTAATCTCGGACAAATGTTCACACAAATGTGAATTGCATTCACTTCATTAATGAAGTGAATGTAATTCAGTAATCAAAGGTGTTTGGCTATAACTGACTACATGTGTATACTGTATCATAAGTGGACAGACATGGATGTAAACCACACCTTCACCATTTGGCTGAGGCAAAACAACCACAAGGCAGTGATTCTAACTTAAAGGTACTCTGGATATTATTAAATGTGAACATATCGTTAAATATTAAATTTTTGGTTTGTCAGGTGTCCTGTTTGAAGAAAACACTTGGGAGCCAGTTGAATGAATGTATGTAAACACATTTACATGAGGGCAACCTGATTTCAAGGTAAAATAAAAATGCTCAAATTTGAAAGCTTGTGAGTTACTTTGTTCATGTATCAGCTGTTTAGTTGTTTTATGACGAGATGGATTCTGTTGTTATATTTTAGTATAGTGTTTGAGTTGAGGAGAATAAAAGAATATTTAACATTAATTGCACCAATGTTGTTGTGTACGAAGCACAGATTAATTTAAAAAGTTTTAATTTATGAATTTTTTGAGCACAGGGTGTACTAGGTTGTAGATGCTTAGAAATGTACGTTTAAGGATATAAAGAACTTTAATGAGTTACAGTGAAAAGAAGTGCTTGGAAATAGTAATATAAACAGAAATTTAAATTTTTCTGTTAACGGAAAATGTCAGTTAATGATACAAAAAAATATACTGTGAATAAACGGAATTCTCCGTTTTATGGCTGAAGGAAATGTCCATAAATAGTACCGAGAGTATACTGTAAATCTACAGAATTTTCTGTTTTATCATTCACAGAAAAGTCTGTCAAACGTCTGTAAAAAAAACCCACAGAAAATGTACTGGCAGAAAATTACCAGGACATTTTGTTTTCCTGCTGAAATTTTTTTTCACACAGATCAAGCTCCACCTGCAAATCCTCAGGAGCCCACGTCTACAGGTGGCAGGATTTATGAAGTGATGCATCATCAAAACCTGATCACTGAGATCGGGTTGTTGGTTAAGCAGCAAAACCTGTCTCTGTTACCCAAGACTGTGTTCTCAGGTTGATCCACTCAAACAGAGATCTTTCCTCAGAGCCTTTCACAATGCTAGTTACAGCAAGACACTAAATGACCGGGAATGCACGGTGAGGGATGAGGGAGAACACGAGCAGAGGAAAACAAACAATACATACAAGAGGTTACCGGGGGAATGAGGACCAGGAGGGAAACAGGGGGGGAGAAGGGGGGGGGGGGGGGGGGGGGAGAAAAACAACATGACGCGCACCGACAGGAGACTACCAAAATAAAACAGGAAGTAATGAGACGCAGACAGACATGCAGAGACACGACTGGGGAGAAACACGGGGGCAAGGCCCACAGACGAGACGAAAAACTACAACCAGATCAAATACTATCTAGGATCACCACAACTAGAAATGCTGAATAAACTCAAGAGCATAGGAAAATAAACTAGGAAATACAAAATACACAGAGAGCAATGAATAATAAAAGTCAAAGAACCAAAAGACAAAACACTGGGTCAACGACGCAGGTACTCTGACAGAATCAGAATCAGAATACTTTATTGATCCCTAGGGGAAATTATTTTTCGTTACAGTGCTCCATTATAAACAAACATTAACAAAGACAGACAATACACTAACTAAGAATAGCACAATATATACAGGCATATATATACATAAAAGTCACTTATTAATAAATATCTGAAAAAGAACATGTGCAAGAAGGGTGTAGCTGTTGCAGTAAACAGTGTGTTAAGTGGATGAGTTGTACAGGGAGATGGCCACAGGCAGGAATGATTTCCTGTGTCGTTCAGTGGTGCTTTTTGGTAATCTCAGTCTTTCACTGAACGTGCTCCTGTGACTGACCAGCATGTCATGGAGTGGGTGGGAGGTGTTATCCAACATTGTCTTTATCTTGGACAACATCCGCCTCTCCGACACCACCTTGAGGGAGTCCAGCTCCATCCCCACAACATTACTGGCCTTACGAATCAGTCTATCGAGTCTGTTGGCATCTGCGACCCTCAGCCTGCTCCCCCAGCATGCAACAGCATAGAGGATCGCACTGGCCACAACAGACTCGTAGAAAATCCTGAGCATTTTCTGGCAGATGTTGAAGGACCTCAGTCGCCTCAAAAAATAGAGACGACTCTGGCCCTTTCTGTAAAGTGTTGTGGTGTTTGTAGCCCAGTCCAGTTTATTGTCAATGTGTACTCCAAGGTATTTATAGTCCTCTACAATGAGGATGAAGAGGGTGAAGAGGAAGGGGGAGAGGACAGTCCCCTGTGGTGCCCCTGTGTTTCTGATTACCTTGTCAGACACACACTGTGGGAGACGTACATATTGTGGTCTTCCTGTCAGGTAATCAACAATCCAGGACACCAGAGAAGCATCCACCTGCATCGCTGTTAACTTATCACCCAGGAGGGTCGGCCTGATGGTGTTGAAAGCACTGGAAAAGTTAAAAAACATGACCCTCACAATGCTCGCCGGCTGGTCCAGATGGGTGTAGACACGATTGAGCAGGTAGATGATGGCGTCCTCTGTTCCGAGACGAGGCTGATAGGCAAATTGAAGGGGATCCAGATGTGGTCTGACAATGGGTCGCAGCTGGTCCAGGATGAGCCTTTCCAGGGTCTTCATGATGTGGGAGGTCAGTGCCACGGGTCTGTAATCCTGGGGGCCACTGGGACGTGGCGTCTTTGGAATAGGGACGAGGCATGATGTCTTCCACATCACTGGTACCCTCTGCAGACTCAGACTCAGCATAAACAGTTTATGAAATACTCCACACAGCTGGGGGGCACAGGCCTTGAGGACGCGGGGACTCACTCCGTCTGGTCCACCAGACTTGCCTGAGTGAAGTCTCCTCATTTGCATCTCAACCTGGTATTGAGTGAAGGTGATGGGCGGGGGAGGGGTGTCAGGAATCTCACCGGAGGCAACAGCGCCATGTGAAGAGAGAGGCTGGCACAGTGGTGTGGCTCTGGGTTCCAGGCTGACTACAGGTGAGGTTGTGGGGGTGTGAGCAGACACTGTGGTGTCGAATCTATTGAAAAACAGATTCAACTCGTTAGCTCTATTCTCACCTCCCTCAACTCCCCTGCTGTTGGTTGGCCTGAATCCAGTGATGGTCTTCATGCCCCTCCACACCTCTCTCATACTGTTCTGCTGGAGTTTCCACTCCAGCTTCCTCCTGTAATTGTCCTTAGCCTCTCTGATCTTGTCCTTTAGTAACACCTGGACCTTCCTCACCTCCTCTTTATTGCCCCCTCTGAAAGCCCTCTTCTTGTCGTTGAGGAGGGCTTTGATGTCCTTAGTCACCCCCGGTTGTTATTTGGGTAACAATGAACAGTAGGAGATGTGCCGCGGTCCCGTTCCTTGATAAAAGTAATAGTTCCACGGCCACCAGAAGAACAAAAACTCTCTCAATCCACATGATTGAGTGAAAGATAATAAACGGATGAAAATACAAGTCAAGAAAAAAAAAAAGAATACGTAAGAAAACAGAGCTAAACTAAGAGAAAAAGCAGGAGCGACTGTAACAGGCTGCACGCTGGTTGGCGCATGCGCACTAAACTAGGTACTGCGCTACAGTGGTTTGTATCATATCTATCTAATAGACTTCAATTTGTGCATGTAAATGGAGAGTCCTCTTCACACACTGAGGTTAATTATGGTGTTCCACAGGGTTCAGTGCTAGGACCAATTCTGTTTACATTATACATGCTTTCCTTAGGCAGCATCATTAGAAGACATAGCATACATTTTCACTGCTATGCAGATGACACCCAGCTCTATCTGTCCATGAAGCCAGATAACACACACCAATTAGTTAAACTGCAGGAATGTCTTAAAGACATAAAGACCTGGATGGCCGCTAACTTTCTGCTTCTTAATTCAGATCAAACTGAGGTTATTGTACTCGGCCCTGAAAATCTTAGAAATATGGTATCTAACCAGATTCTTACTCTGGATGGCATTACCTTGGCCTCCAGTAACACTGTGAGGAACCTTGGAGTCATTTTTGACCAGGACATGTCCTTCAATGCACATATTAAACAAATATGTAAGACTGCTTTCTTCCATTTGTGCAACATCTCTAAAATTAGAAATATCCTGTCTCAGAGTGACACTGAAAAACTAGTTCATGCATTTATTACTTCCAGACTGGACTACTGTAATTCATTATTATCAGGAAGTCCTAAAAACTCCCTGAAAAGCCTTCAGTTAATCCAAAATGCTGCAGCAAGAGTCCTGACAGGGACTAGAAAGAGAGAGGAGATTTCTCCTGTATTGGCTTCCCTTCATTGGCTCCCTGTTAAATCCAGAATTCAAAATCCTGCTCCTCACATACAAGGTCTTAAATAATCAGGCCCCATCTTATCTTAATGACCTTGTAGTACCATATCACCCTATTAGAGCACTTCGCACTCACACTGCAGGCCTACTTGTTGTTCCTAGAGTATTTAAAAGTAGAATGGGAGGCAGAGCCTTCAGTTTTCAGGCCCCTCTTCTGTGGAACCAGCTTCCAGTTTGGATTCAGGAGACAGACACTATCTCTACTTTTAAGATCAGGCTTCAAACTTCCCTTTTTGCTAAAGCATATAGTTAGGGCTGGACCAGGTGACCCTGAATCCTCCCTTAGTTATGCTGCAATAGACCTAGGCTGCTGTGAGATTCCCATGATGCATTGAGTTTTTCCTTTTCAGTCACCTTTCTCACTCACTATGTGTTAATAGACCTTTCCGCTGAATTGTACTTGCTATTAATCTCTGTCTCTCTTCCGCAGTATGTCTTTATCCTGTTTTCCTTCTCTCACCAACTGGTCACAGCAGATGGCCCCACCCCTCCCTGAGCCTGGTTCTGTTGGAGGTTTCTTCCTGTTAAAAGGGAGTTTTTCCTTCCCACTGTCACCAAAGTGCTTGCTCATAGGGGGTCACATGATTGTTGGGTTTATTCTCTGTATGTATTATTGTAGGGTCTACCTTACAATACAAAGCACCTTGAGGCGACTGTTGTTGAGATTTGGGGCTGTATAAATAAAATTGAATTGAATTGAATTGAATTCATGACAGCGATGGCAGCAGCCCTCACCCTTACTGTAACACCAGGCTGCATATAACATGAAGCCATTCTTTTTATAAAAATTTTCTCCTTTGGTTTTGCAATAGTAGTACAAAGAAACTGATTTTAAGTGACATCAAAAACTTCACATTTTTTCCAAAAGCATTTTCCTTTAACTTTGCTGTGATTACTTCAGAGTGTTAATGCAGAAATGGCATACCAGTGTCATTCAGAAGTTTATTTGTAATAACTCCCATGAATTCTTGCCTCCAATCCTACACAAGGGATTTCATTCCTCTTGACCATGCACATATTACCACTTGTCAGACAGCCAACAAATGAAAACACCTTGTCAGTAGAGCTCAGGAGAAACCCCTATTGATGGACTGTGGTGTCGGATTGTTGATTGGACTGCTCCAGAACGCTAATTCCACGAAGGGTCATCACTGGGGGTGACTATGACCCTTATGCTATTGAGGCGGACCTCGGTTGGAGCATTGTGGGAAGCGCTCCACAGTGTGTGAATGATAAAGATGTGACTGGTCTTTGCCATTGAGTGTCTGTCAGAGAGGTGCCACCCATAACACTTTCTGCTATCATCAAGGCCCTTGAGTCCAATTTTCCAATTTGCTTCTGCAGAACTTGAAGGAAGGAATCCAACAAAATGAGCATGGTCATCTGGAGATGCCTCTTCCCTTCAAAGCACGTCCTCATCTCCCAGACAACAAAATGCTGGCATGAGTACGACTGAAGCACCTAAAGGGGAAGCTAGACAGAGATCCCAAATTGAAAATAGACTACGTGAGTTTTATGGAAGGCGCTTTCAAGGATGGTGATGCAGAGAAAGTGGAAAACCAAGCAGAGCTGGGGAAAGTCTAGTATAGCCCACATCAAGGGGTTTACCACCCCAGAAAACCAGGCAAAATCAGAGTGGTTTTTGGCTGCTCTGCAAGGTATGAAGGTACTTCCTTAAATGATTATCTGCTAACAGGACTTGACCTCACAAATAGCCTCACAGCTGTGCTCCGCCGCTTCCGTAAATATCCCATCGCAGTCATGTGTGATGTGGAGAAAATGTTCCACAGGTTTCATGTGAGCGAGGATGATAGAGACTACTTGCGGTTTATCTGGTGGGAAAACAGAGACACAAACTCTGAACCCAGAGAGTATCGCATGAAGGTTCACCTGTTTGGAGCATCATCCTCCCCTGGCTGCGCCGATTATGGCATGAAACACCTTGCCAGTCAATGTGAGAAAGAGTGCCCCTCCACAGCTAGTTTTATCCGGAAACATTTCTATGTCAATGATGGTCTCATAAGTGTGGAGTCAATGGGTAAGGCAGTTGAGCTAGTCAAGGAAGCCCAAGCTAAGGGAAAGCTGCACCTTCACAAATTTCTCTCCAATAGCCGAGAGGTGCTTGACTCTATTGATGTTGCAGAGCATGCTATGGAGGAAATAAATATTGATCTTAATCATGATGATTTACCAGTTCAGAGAGTGCTAGGTATAAGGTGGAACATTGAAAATGATAGCTTCTGCAGTAACCTAGGCAGCTGTGAGCAACATGTTATGGGAGGAGCTAGAGCTCATTTTCATTTTCTTTTAATTTTGTTTCACACATGGTACAGCAGTAATTCATTTCCTATACACGACCTTCCTTTCAATTAAAGTAACACTGTTTCCATGCATGAAAAGGAGCAGGAAGAAGAATAAATTCTTATTGACACCTGCCCCCTATCTGTGATAGTACAAGTAGGCACTTACAACCAAAAATACACTCTGACACTATTCTGGACACAGCAAAACAAAACAAAACAAACAGAACAATATACTCAACAATGAGCAATACCACTAAATATCAAACTAAAAGGATAATTCTTTCTACAATTCATCCATCCATCCATTCACTGCCGCTTATCCTTTTCAGGGTCGCGGGGGGCGCTGGAGCCTATCCCAGCTGTCATAGGGCGAGAGGCGGGGTACACCCTGGACAGGTCGCCAGTCTGTCGCAGGGCTAACACACAAGGACAGACAACCATTCACACTCACATTCACTCGCACATTCACACCTAGTGGCAATTTGGGTTTTCCAATTAACCTATCCCCACAAGCTGCATGTCTTTGGACAGTGGGAGGAAGCCGGAGTACCCGGAGGGAACCCACGCAAACACGGGGAGAACATGCAAACTCCACACAGAAAGACCCCGGCCTGATGGTGGAATTGAACTCAGGACCTTCTTGCTGTGTGGCAACAGTGCTAACCACCTTGCCAATTTTCTACAATTTGATTCTGTTATTTTCAGCTTCTTCATATTGGTTTATCATTTTATTCTTATAGCAGATTTTAAATTGAGAAACATTTGTACAACCCTTAAGATGATCATGGAGAGAATTCCAGTTTCTTATGCATATGACCGTTGGACATATTTGCCTTTGTGTGGTTCGAGCAAACCGATGCTTAAAATAAAACTTCCTTCTGCTGTCCCCATTTTCTGAACACAATACAAATAAACTTTGTAACTTAAGAGGTAGTGTTTTATTTTTTGCCCTAAACATAATAATTAATGTCTATATGTCTATATTAATGTCTATATTTTCTAGTTTTAATAATTTCGATTTTATAAACAAACTATTAGTGTGTCCTCTATATTTAACATTATGCATAATTCGAAGCGCTCTCTCTGTAATAAGTATAATGGTTTCATATTAGTCACATATGTATTCCCCCATACTTCAACACAATAACTCAGATAGGGTAGAAATAATGAAAAATATAATATTTGCATTGCCTTGTAATCTGATATATATCTAACATTACCCAGGATATAAATACTTTTAGCCAAACTTTTTTTAACATGTTCAATATGAGATTTCCATGTTAACTTGTCATCCACTATTACACCCAGAAAACGGAATTCTGTAACTCTTTCAATTAATAGTCCCTCTATAATAGTTCCTCCTTTACACGGTTTCTGAATATCATAAACTTTGTTTTTTCCAAATTCAGCAATAACTTATTTACATCAAACCATTTTTTTATTTGTTTCATTTCAAAAAACATAATTTTAGCCAATTATTTCAAGTTTTCTCCGGAACAATAAAAATTTTTGTCGTCTGCAAACCTCTCCGTGAATCGCTACCTTATCGTGGTGGGAGGGTTTGTGTGTCCCAGGGATCCCAGGGGCTATGTTGTCCGGGGGCTTTTGCCCCCTGGGATCCCTGGGACACACAGGGTCTCCCATGGCAAACTGGTTCTGGGTGAGGGACCAGACAAAGAGCGATTCAGAAGACCCTTATGAGGAAAACATTGAGGGAACAGTTTACCCTGCCCAAGATAGGGTTACCGGGCCCCGCCCTGGAGCCAGGCCACGGGGAGGGTGCCCGAGGGCGAGCGTCTGGTGGCCGGGCCTTGCCGGGCACAACCCGAAAAGGGGACATGGGCCCATCCTCCCGCAGGACAACCACCTGCAGGAGGTGCCGTAGGGGCCGGGTGCATTGTGTGCCGGGCGGCAGTCAGGAGCAGAGGCCCTGGCGGACTGATCCCCAGCTACCAAGACTGGCAATTAGGACCTGGAATGTCACCTCTCTGGTGGGGAAGGAGCCTGAGTTAGTTCATGAGGTTGAGAGGTACCGGCTAGATATAGTCGGGCTCACCTCTATGCATGGCTTGGGCTCTGGAACCAGTCTCCTGGAGAGGGGCTGGACTCTGTCTCAGTCTGGAGTTGCCCCTGGTGGGAGGCGGCGGGCTGGGGTGGGTATTCTAATATCCCCTCGGCTTGCTGCCGGTACGTTGGGGTTCTTCCCGGTGGATGAGAGGGTTTGTTCCCTGCGCCTTAGGGTCGGGGAACGGGTCCTGACTGTCATCTGCACTTATGCGCCGAGTGGCAGTTCAGAGTACCCAGCCTTCTTAGAGTCCCTGGGTGGGGTGCTGGAAGGTGCTCCACCTGGAAACTCTGTTATCCTACTGGAAGACTTCAATGCTTACATGGGTAATGACAGCGAGACCTGGAGGGGTGTGATTGGGAGGAACGGCCTCCCTGATCTGAACCCAAGCGGTGTTTTGTTATTGGACTTCTGTGCAAATCACAGTTTGGCCATAACAAACACCTTGTTCGAACATAAGAGTGTCCATAAGTGAACGTGGCGCCAGGACGCTCTAGGCCACAGGTCGATGATCGATTTTGTAATCATATCACCAGACCTGCGACCATATGTTCTGGACACTCGGGTAATGAGAGGGGCTGAGCTGTCAACTGATCACCACCTGGTGGTGAGTTGGATCAGGTGGCGGCAAGGACGCTGGACAGACGCGGTGCACCTAAACATGTACTGAGGGTGTGCTGGGAACGCCTAGCAGAGGCCCCAGTCCGTGAGATCTTCAACGCACACCTCTGGCAGAGCTGAGAGGGAGACTGGGGACATTGAGGCCGAATGGACCATGTGCAGCATCTGCATTGAGCTGCTGCATTGAGCTGCAGCCGCAAGGTGGTTGGTGCCTGTCGTGGTGGTAAACCCCGAACCAAATGGTGGACACCAGAGGTGAAGGGAGCCATCAGGCTGAAGAAGGAGTCCTATTGAGCTTGGTTAGCCTGTGGGACTTCAGAGGCAGCTGACAGGTACCGACAGGCCAAGCGGAATGCGGCTTGGGCAGTAGCCGAAGCAAAAACTCGGGTGTGGGAGGAGTTCGGAGAGGCCATGGAAAAAGACTTTCCGACTGCCTCGAAAAGATTCTGGCAAACCATGACCACCATTTCCCTAATACGACCTGGAACGTCCAGGCCGCTTGCGATGGGTTGGTCGCCCACCGACACCCAGCTGATGATGGTGACGGGGGAGAGAACTGACATGCGGGGGAAGAAACCGTTGCGGATCCGAGTGAAGGATCTGGAGCTGGTGCACGACTTCTGGCTTGCTGACATCCAAGACCAGTGCAGCATCGGCCTTGATCTGCTGACCCGCTGGGGGGCCTGCGTTGACACCGCGAAGCTGGCTATCACTCTCGGTACAGAGACTCTGGCCCTCCAGTGCGGTCAAAAGCAGGGAACAGAGGGAACCAGAGGCAGACAAGCCGGGCTTCAGGCAGCTGCCGTTCAACAGACTTCGGATGCCGGTGGCTCTGGACCATCTCTACTCGCCTCAGCCTCAGTCTCTAGGCCCGACAAACCTCCCTCGACCGAGACAACCCAAACTGCTGATGACCTGTGGCAGCGCAGCAGCGTAGGTCTCACCATTGACCAGCGGCAGCGGTTGAGGTGCCTCCTGGACGAGAATGTGGACATCATTGCCGCTAGTGACGAAGACTGCAGGCAGACGCGGCTGGTTCAGCGCACCATCGACATTGGCTCTGCCCAACCCATCCATCTGCGCCCACACTGGCTGCCCCCCTCAAACCGACAGGAGGAGCGGGCCCAGGAGGCCCTGGGCGTGGCTACTGCTCAGGCCACAGTCAGCGGAGGGGGATGGCTCCCGTTGACCACGCAGCAGCTGAAGCGGGAACAGGAGGCTGATGCGACATTGGTTCAGGTGGGGGCTTGGCTGGAGGCGGCGCAACGCCCAGGCTGGACGGGGGTGTCGGGACAGGGGCTCGAAGTGAAGGCCTAATCCTCCCAGTACAACAATCTGGAGACCCACGACGGCCTCCTATACCGGAGATGGCGGGCCCCCGGACAGGGCAAGGATCTCCTGCAGCTGTTGGTGCCTCGGTCGCTGCGGTCGCAGGTGCTCAAGCTTGTCCACGGCTCGGTGGGGGCTGGCCACTATGGGAATGCCAAAACTCTCCGCCGTCTCAGGGGACAGTTCTACTGGCCTGGTTGTTGACAGGATGTCGAACTTCATGTGCACTGCTGTGACACCTGCACGGTACGGAAAGGCCCCACCCAAAGCTCCACTGCCCCCCTGCAGCAGCACCGATGGAGAGAGTGGGAGTAGACGTCCTAGGGCCTTTCCCCGTCCCCGAGGCAGGGAACCGGCGCGTGTTGGTGGCCATGGACTGCTACAGGAGGCTGAGGGAGCGGCCGCGAGTGGTTCATGACTACACACGCCAGGCCCAGGCCAGCGCGAGTACGACAGAAAGGAGCCCACGACACCAGGTGCCGAGGGGGAGCTTTCGTGCCTGGTGACAAGGTTTGGTTGTACTGCCCGGTTCGCAAGAGAGGGGTGTCCCCCAGGCTGTGCAGTCACTGGCAAGGGCCGGCAGAAGTCGTGGGGCGGCTAACAGTGTGTGAGTGACTCTTCCCCTGCTGGTCGAGATCGGCCTGCACGCCGAAAGAAGACACATGGACATTTGCAGGACTTTGTGTTGGGTAATGGGGTTGTCGGGGACGACTGACCCCTTAGGTGGGGGCTGTGTAGCGGGTCAGGGCTGTTCGGGGTTTTGTTTTGACAGCTATGTTCTGTTGTTATGTTGCCATGGTTACAGGTGACGCTCTCTCTCTGCGACTGTGTGTTTCTGGGTGGAGAGAGCGCCATTTTGTGTTGTTGTTGTTTTTACGCTACCGCTGCGCCGAGCGGTGGTGCTAGCGTTGTGTGTTCATCTGTTGAATGCTAATAAATGGCTGTGCTCCCTGGCTAGCTCGCGGGAAGCAAGACCAAACGATACCTCTGTCTCCTCCTTCTCTGAGCTCGCCACAATATTACTTTTGTTTTTGTAAAATAATTTATTATAATACTCTTTCTTAGCCTTTCTCATAATCAATAAACGAATTCACTTATTTTTATAAACTTTATATTTCATTTCAGCAGGCTTTGTTCTAAGTTTTATATATTCTCTATACAGTTTATTTTTCTTTTTACATGCATTTTCTAGTCCTTTTGTTATCCATGGTTTACCAGTAGTTTTCTTTTTCTTTTGCTTATATAATACCAGTGGACAGTGATTTTCATACAAAACCAAATAAGTATTTAAGAATGACTTATATGCATCATTTACATAAACCTCATTCCAATCTTCTTTCATAAGATCTTGCCTGAACTTATTTATTGCACCATCATTTCTAATTCTTATATATCTGTCCACACACACTTCCTCCTTTCATGTCATTTCATAATCTAAAGTAACAAAAACAGGTAAATGATCACGCATGTCATTCATGACAAGACCACTTATAATGTTGCTTTCCAAGCTATTAATGAAAAAAATGATCAATTAAAGTAGCTGACGTTTCAGTTATTCTACTAGGTTTAGTAATCAGAGGGTAGAACCCTCTTCCAAATAATAACTCAAAAAAATCTGATGATGCCTTATTTTAAAAATTAAAATTATAATCCCTGCAAATACCAAATGTCTTATTTACCTTTACCTTGCCAAATAAATCTTCTACTACATCTGTAAATGTTTCTATCAGTGTCCCAGTCCTCCTATACATACAAGTAACAATTATATTACTCTTTCTTTCCATTTCTATTTCTACTGTCACGCACAGACATATATTCAAGCTGCTTACATTTCAAATCACTATCAACAAAAAGTGCCACACCTCCTGCATTCTTATTAGATCTATTTATATGATATAATTCATACCCATCAATGTGAAAGTCCCAACCCTTTTCCTCATCTATCCATGTTGCTGATAGTGCTATCACTTTAAACTTGTCTTTCAGATTATTCAAAAAATCATTGATCAGAACAAAACTTTTATAGAGGCTTCTACAGTTGAAATGAATTAATGAAGTGTATTGGCTATGTCAATATTATCCCTAAATTGTTTCTCAGTATAATACTTGCATGTAACATTAATTGCATTAAGCACATTCCTTTCTGGATCGATATTATCTTCAAAATCATGTAGTTTGTAATCCGAATCTTCAGTCATTGTGATTGAGTATTCTTTAAATGTCTGTTATACTTATGAAATGCCCATCAACATCCGTACAAGGATTTCGCAACATATTTTGGGAATCCACTCATACCTATACAGTTCTTTCTGATCCATACAGAACTGCGGCTCCGATCTATATCTCGTCTCTGCACATAATGGTGACACAATCGATCCCAGTTGCATATCCACTTGCAGCTTCACACTAATACTCTTCCAGTCTACTGTCTCATACCGTGCCATTTTCCCCCTCCGACATTCAGAAATAGTGTCTTTCATTGAATACATTCGGCTAGTTGTTAGCAAACACATCATAACAGACCTTCTGCAGTCCGACCGCAACAGTGTAATCATCCCCCGTAGTTATCCAAATCATGAAGATCCCTGATCATTACAACCTTGGCTTCTTCTGGTGTTTCGTTGAGCTTTATCATCACTTTGCAATTTCTCGTCCATGTTGCTTGGATTTTATTTTCTTTACGCATGATATGGGCTTGTCTGGCGTTCTTTTTTGTCAGATGTTCATTCACATATACTCCACTCCCTTTCAGTTGTCTGGACTGCCTCAGTAGCTCAATTTTGTGTTTTCGATTCACAAATTTTACTGCTATTGCTGGAGGTGCCCTGGCATTTTTTCTGGGGAGGGTATAACCTGCCGCAATGTTGTTGCTATGCAGGGGAAGTTTTTTTAACTCGCAAAAAACTCCACTACCTGACGCTCTAATGTTTGTTGCTCCTCCACTGGGGGCTCATCTCCGCCAGACCTCACACTATTCCCAGCCTCAGTGACTCTCGCGTAGCTCCTGTGTTTGGTTTCCAAACCGGTAATAATCACGTCCTCCAGTCGTGCATACTGTTCTAAATCATCCACTCTCCTTTCTAAGAGATGGATTGTTTTATCCTTTTCCTTAATCAAGCTTTTTAATTCTTTGATTTGGTCCATTAAAGTCGTTAACATTCCTTGTTGCTTAACTACTTTCTCGACGTCTGTTGACAACGAGTTCAGCGACAGCTTAATCTCCTCCAAATCTTTTTCAATTTTCCTTATCTTTGACATTTTCTTTCTTTTTGTTTGTTTGTGTTTTGTTTCAAGCAAAATCTATTTGACTTAGAATTAATCACACAACCTTTTCTGAGACGCCAATCTGGCTGTAGCTGCGTTCGCCATCTTGAAACTTATTCAAAAGAGTGGTGATGAATGTTTTTGGACATATTCAAAGGTCGTCCTTGGTTACACCAATAATCAAGCAAGAAGGTCCCATGTATTCATGGCAAACCATGTTCAGAACTGTACTGAACGGTACTGTGTTGACACAGGAGAAAACCCCGCTGATCATGCCTCAAGAGGCCTCAAGGTGGCTGGCCTCATCAAGTCAAAGAGGTTCTCTGGTCCCAAGTTTCTATGGGAAAGAGAGATAGCCACAAAACAGGCCACATCAGATTTGTTGGTGGGAGACCCAGAGGTGACGACTACTCAGGTGTTGAAGGTTGATGTAGCAAGGCAGTTTGACATCCAGAAGCATCTGCTACGGTTCTCAAGATGGACCACAGCTGTCAATGTCATTGCTCGTATCCAGCGGCTGGCAAAGAGGATCAGGACCGCCGGGCCTTTAAATGTGGAAGAGAGAAAGCAAGCTGCACAGACCCTTATCAAGCTTGCACAATAAGATGCCTTTCAAGAGGAGCTAAACACACTCAGCCAGAAACCAGGAAGGCTGCCTTGCCACCACCAAGTCTTTCAGCTTGACCCGTTCCTCCAAGATGGTATAATGAGAGTAGGAGGAAGACTGAGGAAAGCATCTGAGCCTCTCAAATTGAGACACCCAATGATCCTTCCTAAAGATGGTGCTGTTACAAACCTCATCATTCCACACCATCATACCAAAATACAACACCAAGGCAGAGGACAAACTCTCAATGCACTGAGAGCCAATAGTTACTGGATTGCTGGTGGAAATAAGGCTGTAGCCCAATACATCAGGCAGTGTGTACGGTGGAGGAGAGCCTGCGCACCACCAGAGGAGCAACGGATGGCAGATCTACCTAGTGACCGTGTTGATCCCACACCACCATTCACTTACTTACTGCTTTGGTACCTTTCACACCAAACAAGGTCGCAAAGAACAAAAACGGAATGGTCTTCTCTTCACATGTCTTTGCTCAAGGGCAGTGCACATAGAGATGTTGGAGGATATGACAACCGACTCATTCATCAATGCTTTGCGCTGCTTTATCGCTCTTCATGGAGCTGTTAGTATTAAATTCCGTTCTTTTTCTGAATTCTTTTGCCGACAGAGAAAGACTGTACTCGGAGTGGTCAAAGCTCAAAAAATGATCTTTATTGTACATTTCCGGAAATGGAGACCTGTCACACGAACACACGCTCAGGTCTGAAAGTATTACAAGCTACATCCGTATATATATTTCTGCTATACGTCACACACACAGTTTCGATCAAAACAACTCTGCTTAGTTTCACTTTCTGTCTGCACGCTTCCTGTTCTCTGCAAAAGCATGCAGCTTCCTGTCAGTACTTTTGGCTCAGATTCTACTCAGAGTTGGCCCTTTTTAGACTGGAAGCAAACTATATTAAAAACAAGTAACCATAAGCACCAAATAAGCACTAACAATATATTACTTAGGCACATTAGGTCAGATCAGGGAACTAACTTCATGGGGGCAAGAAACGAAATGGCAAAGGCTCAGAAAGAACTTGACAAGGAAAGAGTGACTGCATACCTACTAGTGCGACTTCCAGATGAACACGGCACACTCTAGTCATGCTCGAGGCATATGAGAGCGTCAAATCTGGACAGTGAGAAGCATACTGAGCACAGTCCTTGCCTGCAGTGCGGGAAGGTTGGATGATGCCTCTTTAAGGACATTCTTTCACGAAGCTATGTGCATCGTGAATAACCGCCCATTCACTGTTGATAACATCAGCGACCCTAAAAGCTTGGAGCCACTCACACCAAATTACCTGATCACCATGAAATCCTTAGTTTGCTCTGAGACAGCGATGGCCCTAGGGCTGCCACAAACGATTATTTTGATAGTCGACTAGTCACCGATTATTTTTGCAATTAGTCGACTCATCAGATCATGTGTCCATTGGACGTAAAATATACAGCTTATTGCACCAGCATGCGTCTGCTCTTATATAACTATCATTAGCTTACAGCTGGAAGATCGTTTATTGAACTTTTAATGAAATTTGCAGATTGTCTCGGTGGAGTTCAATAAACTTGGCCGTCTGTTCTTTCCATGTAAAATATAACAGGACACTGTCGTAAATTCTCGACCATCTCACACTTCTGTTTAATCAGTTCTCTGTTTGACATTTATTCAGCAGTGTAAAAACTATAACTTTAATCTCAGCTAAACCAATTTGCTGAGGAACAAATAAAACACTGAAAAAAGCCAAACAATAAAATTTTTAAATTATCTGAGTACCTTATATATCATGTTTAACCCCAATAGCGAAAGACCGCGGGGGTTTGAAAATGATCTGCCGGGAGTTCGCTGTTCTCGCCGGCTCTAGTGGGTAACAGACGTCTCTGAAAACGTCGGAGCACTTTTGCAAATATTTGATGTCTTGGTAAACCGAACAGATATTTGAAGTTTACACAGCTACATTCTCGCCTGAAAATATGTTAGGAAGGATACACCCGACCCACTCTTCAAATCTGGGGAAATGAAGGATGCATTTTTCTGCCGCGTTTGGAGGAGTCTTCGAATTTGGACAGGCTTCACCGCGCCGCTGTAACGTAATCGGCCTACAAATGCGGCCTCCGAAGGATGTGGCCGCTAAATTTGGACACAGCTATGAAACCGGACACTGCTTCTTCTTCTTCGGGGTTTAACAGTACTGGACTTCTATTCCATTGTGGATTGTTCCTGGTCTGTGGGTGACGCTGTCACTTGGTGTTTCGCTCGCTTTGTGGTAGAGTATCACTTCCTGTTCCTGCTCAAACACAGTGGTGTTTCTGAGTAGCTTTTCTGCTTAGCAATTTAATTGAAATCTTTTGATACATCCCTTTTTCATAGTATAATCTTAACGTGCTTCATCTGAATCACCCTTTCTGTGTGCTCACTACCTAATTTATAGCCAAAGTATTCACTCACTGTCTCTTTACTGTTTCGCTAGCTTAGCTTAGCTCGTAGCCGACTCGTTAGCACCATGGCTACTTCACCTGTCCCTGTTGCACTTTCCTGCTCATTGTGTCAGATGCTTAGTTACTCCTCGGCCTCCTTTAGCAGTAATGATACCTGTAACAAATGTAGCATATTTGCAGCTCTGGAGGCCAGGATTACTGAATTGGAGACTCGGCTTCGCACCCTTCATTCACCCGTAGCTAGCCAGGCCCCTGTAGCTGGTGCAGCCGACGATAGCGTAGGCCCCGCTAGCTCTCCCCCGGCAGACCCCAAGCAGCTGGGGAACGAGGGCGGTTGGGTGACGGTGAGGAGGAAGCATAGTCTTAAACAGAAGCCCCAGGTACACCACCAACCTGTTCATGTGTCTAACCGTTTTTCCCCACTCGGCGACACACCCGCCGGGGGTCAAACTCTGGTAATTGGTGATTCTGTTCTCAGACATGTGAAGCTAGAGACACCGGCAACCATAGTCAATTGTCTTCCAGGGGCCAGAGCAGGCGACATTGAAGGAAATTTAAAACTGCTGGCTAAGGGTAAACGTAAATACAGTAAGATCATAATTCACGTCGGCAGTAATGACACCCGGTTACGCCAATCGGAGGTCACTAAAATCAATATTGAATCGCTGTGTAACTTTGCCAAAACAATGTCGGACTCTGTAGTTTTCTCTGGTCCCCTCCCCAATCAGACCAGGAGTGACATGTTTAGCCGCATGTTCTCCTTAAATTGCTGGCTGTCTGAGTGGTGTCCCAGAAACGATGTGGGCTTCATAGATAATTGGCAAACCTTCTGGAGGAAACCTGGTCTTGTTAGGAGAGACGGCATCCATCCCACTTTAGATGGAGCAGCTCTCATTTCTAGAAATATGGACCAATTTATTAAGCCCCCCAAAATATGACTATCCAGAGTTGGGACCAGGAAGCAGAGTTGCAGTCTTACACGCCTCTCTGCAGCTTCTCTCCTCCTGCTACCCCCCCAAAAACCCATCTCCATTGAGACTGTGTCAGCTCCCAAAAAGACAAAAAACAAACCAAAAACCAGCAATAAAAAACCTAAACATAAAAAATCAAAAAGAAAGAACAATACAGAATCCACATCTGAACCAAAGAGTAAAACAGTGAAATGTGGATTATTAAATATTAGGTCTCTCTCCTCCAAGTCTCTGTTAGTACATGACTTAATAATTGACCAACAAATCGATTTACTCTGCCTTACAGAAACCTGGTTGCAGCAGGATGATTATGTTAGTTTAAATGAATCAACACCCCCGAGTCATTCTAACTACCAGAAACCTCGAAGCACAGGCGGAGGGGGCGGTGTGGCAGCAATTTCTCACACCAGTCTATTAATTAACCAAAGACCAAGACAGACTTTTAATTCATTTCAATGGAGAGTAGACTTTATCAAAGTAGATGTCTTTCTGAAAGTGCTGTAACTAAGTTTAAGAATATAATCCACCCACTGTTATCATCTTCAATGCCCTGTACCAACATAGAGCAGGGCAGCTATCTGAACGCTACTCCAACAGAGGTCGATTATCTTGTTAATAATTTTACCTCCTCACTACGTACGACTCTGGATACTGTAGCTCCAGTGAAAACTAAGGCCTCAAATCCGAAGTCCCTGACTCCGTGGTATAATTCTCAAACACGTAGCCTAAAGCAGATAACTCGTAAGCTGGAGAGGAAATGGCGTGTCACAAATTTAGAGGATCATCATTTAGACTGGAGAAATAGTTTGCTGCTTTATAAGAAAGCCCTCCGCAAAGCCAGAACATCTTACTATTCGTCACTGATTGAAGAAAATAAGAACAACCCCAGGTTTCTCTTCAGCACTGTAGCCAGGCTGACAAAAAGTCAGAGCTCTACTGAGCCAACCATCCCTTTAACGTTAACTAGTAATGACTTCATGAACTTCTTCAGAAATAAAATTTTTATCATTAGAGAAATAATTACCAATAATCATCCCACAGATGTAATATTATGGGTGATATCGTGATCCTCAAAGAGGAAGATGTTCCTCACAATGAATGGAAACTTGCTGGAGTTGTTAAAGCACAAGAGGATGATGATGGACTTGTACGGAAGGTGACAATGCAGAAGGAGGACGTCTCGTCCGACCCTCCATCTTTCAAAGACCCATTCAGAAATTAGTGGTCTTGGTGAAGAACAGCTAAAATTGGGAAAATGCCAGCCATTGACTACATTTTTCCTTCTAAAATGGAAGCCGCTAATATACCGTAGTTCATGCACATTTGGTGTGGAGATGTAAATTCTACGGTTCATATTGTCGAATTCATTTGTTGGAAAAAGAATATAGTTTATGTCAATGCCAGAGTGGTTAGGAAACAACAACATGGTGCTCAGGAATTACCAGGAATTACCATTGATTATTTAGTGAGGAATGGAAGTGTATTTACATTTTCAAATTGTACTTGTCAATAGAAAATTGTACTTAGTAGTCAGTATAATATTTTAATAATATAAGTTTGCATATGATAGAATACTGCATGATGACCTCTTTATGACTCAGACTGTTGTTTTAATTCACTGTGACCCGTTATCATGCAGGGAAGGAGCAGTACCTACTAGTGATAGATAAGAGCTTAACAAGCAGTTTCACTTCGTACGAGGTAGAGGAGCCTCTCTTGGCACACGCACACACGCGCACACACACACACACACACACACACACACACACACACACACATACACATCCACATTCCAATGTAATGAACGAACGCACCTACTGTTGTATATAAATAAAGACCAGGGCAATGGCAGAGCGCGAGTCCCGGAGCCCTCACTCTCGTGCGAGTGCTCTGTGACTGCCCTTGCTTGCAAGTAAAAAACTGCAGTGTGTGTGTGTTTCTACCATCAGACTCTCAGCTGAAGAAGTGTCATAGAATATATCTCTTGACATTTATTTTGGTCCTTCGTCCTTCGATCAGAAATATCAGAACTGTTATCTGTGACTCTGTTCCAGGATCTGGCGGACTGATTCCTGACGCCGTGGGAAGCCAGCACCGAAATCTGTGCACAGCCCTCTTAGACGAGGACAAAAGCCCCGGGACGTGAATTCGGGTCCGGGCCGGTGTTTATAGTCTGGTCCATGGTGGTGGGATTCAGTCTGACGATCCGAACCACCAGTGAGACGTCTGAGGGTTAGAAACACTATTTTGGTATATGAAACCGCCGCAAAGGTTTAAAGTAACAAACAAAATAGAAAAATAAAATAGGTTAGGATTCGCCGAAAGGAACCGAATTAGACTTAGGTTTTAGAGGTAGCCGTAATTACTTCGTAACAAATTGTAAAAGCGCGCAAATGTCTATGTGTGTATGTGTCTGGAAGTAAGTTGATTTTACAGCTCAATATGCTGCTGAACTACTTCCATTTTTGTTTTCTTTGCTGAGGCTCACGTACTGGTGACAAAGGAGAACGGTTGAATTCCATCTCATAAATCTGATACCGCTTCACTGTTAGAAGTGAAGTCGAAGGCCGTATCAGTAAACCACTCTGAAGTCAAGCGTGCCAGTGACGGCCCAGCAAATTCTTTGAAAATGGGAATAAACAAGTAAAATTAACATCTGATGAGGAATGGTTAGAAAAACAACAAGCTGGAGCAGGTAGAATAAGTGCAAATAGGTGGAGAAATGCACAAAAAGCTAAAAACCGCAGCTGGGAAGGGAAATGCAATCCCTCAGCTGTTACCCAGCTGAGAGCTGCCCTGAAACAAGAAATTACATTAACAAAAGACCCAAAGAAAAAATTAAAACGTAAGGAAGAGTATAGACTTTTCCAAGCGTGGGAAAACGAAACTGAAAAGAGAACTGAAAACAAAAAAAAGAAAGAGGAAAAGAAAAAACAATTAGCAGCAGCTTTAATAACCCCTGATGATGAAACTACAAAGCAGGCACGTGCTGAACAAAGACCTCCACCGACAAACCCACATAACCCCCTTTTAAAACCCCTGCAGAAAAAAACAACCAGCATTACACCAAAATCTAGTTTCAAACGATCTCCCATAGAGACAAGAGCAATGAAAATTAAATTCGCCAATGCATATAAAGATGCACAAACAATGTTAACTGAGCATGAGGAAAATTTTCATCCAGGACCTAATTATGGTTCTGAAGAAGAGTGCAATGGCTGTGGTTCACGCCCAGACCCACCACCATCCACACTGGCATGTCCATTAGTTGAAGTAGCAAACCCCAGATATGGCACACCCCTAGGTGATGATCACGGAGGAGGCAGGGATAACAGACCCACAATTTTTGTGTACCGCCCATGGACACATAAAGACAGACAAAATGTAATAAAAGGCATTCCATCAATACAAGAAGGGTACGAACCATGGCAAGCTGCCGTGCGTGAAGTGATTACCCAGTGGCATCTAAATGGTCACGAGGTAATGCAGTTATTCCAGGACTGCCTAGGGCTCTAATGGGGAAGAATTAGGGGAGACTTTACCGGCTCCCTACCAGATGGTAGAGCGTTTCCCCCAGGTCATGTTGACCTCCAAGCAGCGTTAATACCTGTGTTTGATAGGGCCCGTCAACAACTAGCGCCAAGATGGTAAAATAGGGCAAGTTAAACAGAGTGACACAGAAAACCCACATGAATATATGGACAGGCTGAGACCAGTTTTCAGACAGCACTCAGGTCTAGATTATGCTGATGACCCACAATCACCATATCAGCAACAATTTAAATGTGCTCTTATTAAAGGATTGCTACCACACATTAGGTCTCATGTAGAAAAATACTGGGTAACACAAGATACAGGCACAGTCGATGAGGCGCTTCAATATGCTAATCATGCACAGACAGTGGTGAAAAACAAAGAGAAGACCTCAGTTTTTGCCCTAGACACTGACACTGCTTATACAGCTTTTAGTGGGAGTGGAGGCTACAGGGGAGATTTCAGAGGCCAAAAGAAAGGGAGAGCAATGCATAGAGGAGGAGCAAGAGGTAGAGGGAGACATAGACACACACACACCGCAGATGGTGACTCTAGTACTGCATGCTCAACCCGTTCTCACTCCCAAATCGTAACATTTTACGCTAGGTGACAAATCGTCAACATATTACGTTTTCGGGCACCCAAGGCGTTCCTACGTCACGACATCGGAAAACTGCGGACACATGAGAACCGTTTGGACTCAATCTACACATCTTCGCTTTTTCCCTTAAAATCGCTTTAGAAAACACTATTTCACCTCATTAAAGTGCTGGTTAAGGTTAGGAATAAGGTTATGGTTAGGTTTAGCGATAAGGTTAGGTTTAGGCTTAGGTATACGGTTATGGTTAGGTTTAGGCATAAGGTTATGGTTAGGTTTAGGGATAAGGTTAGGTTTAGGCGTAGGGATACGGTTATGGTTAAGGTTAGGAATAAGGTTATGGTTAGGCATAAGGTTATGGTTAAGGTTAGGCATAAGGTTATGGTTAGGCTTAGTGATAAGGTTAAGTTTAGGGCTGCAGTACAGGGCTGGAAACCGCCGCGTACCATAACAACGTCGAAGGTCACCTTTCGCGTTCCTCAGGAACGCCGCAGGACGTGACAAAACGTCGGGATGTTACGCCTCGGGAGTGAGAACGGGCTCGCATGCTGGAGGTGTGGAAAAGAAGGTCACGTTGCACGCCATTGCAAGACACAAAAGTAGCAGTTTTTCCTTTCCAGTCACCTTCTCACTCACTATGTGTTAATAGACCTCTCTGCATGGAATCATATCTGTTATTAATCTCTGTCTCTCTTCCACAGCATGTCTTTATCCTGTTTTCCTTCTTTCACCCCAACCGGTCGCAGCAGATGGCCGCCCCTCCCTGAGCCTGGTTCTGCCGGAGGTTTCTTCCTGTTAAAAGGGAGTTTTTCCTTCCCACTGTCGCCAAAGTGCTTGCTCATAGGGGGTCATATGATATGATTGTTGGGTTTTTCTCTGTATTTAATATTGTGCTATCTACTGTACAATATAAAGCGCCTTGAGGCGACTTTTGTTGTGATTTGGCGCTATATAAATAAAATTGGATTGAATTGAATAGACACAGAATGACTAGCTTCAACAACAGTAGCTGCCACTACACAAACAACAACCACCACAGAGACAGAAGCAGAAAACAATTTAGAACAGGATGAAGCTGAAGTATTCAGCTAGTAAGTTTACTGGACGGAAAGCCAACACTTACAGTCTATGTAAATGGCAAAAAGCTGCAAGTGTTGTGTGACACAGGAGCTTGTAAAACAGTACTTAAGGCAGAGCCACCACGCACAACCTTTTCTAGAGAAGTAATAATGGTGAAAACAGCGTCAGGGCACGTAAAAACCCAGCCACTAACAATGCCACTGACATTTTGGCATAAACCCAGCCACCGCTCCTGCTGCATGCCATGTATAATAGACCCAACCTGCCCAGTAAACTTATTAGGAAGAGATGCAATGACAAAACTAGGGATAGGAGTCATCCCCACAGAAACAGGCATGACAGCAGAAATAATGTTAGCAGAGGAAGACCCCTATCAGAGGGAAGGAAAAGGAGAGCCAAACTACTACTGGTCATTAGACTTGCCACCGCTTACACAGCTCAAAGAAGCAGCTGAAAAACATCTTCCCTCAAGTGCCGAAAAAGTGAAGCCAACTGAGTATCACAACACCCTGCGCTATAAACAAACCCCAGGCCCAGACCCTCTGTATGATAAACAGGTGCACAGCCTAAAAAGCCCACATCTGACTCTGCAACATTTATATGTCACAAAAAGCGGAAATGCAGTATGCTCAGTGATCCAATCAGACCCAGTAAAAAAACTAAACAGGATCACAAAACCCCATGTGTCAGTTGCAAAAACAGCAGGTACACAATGGTATCAATTAGGCAACATCCTGCAAACGGTAGAAAATGATAAATATACACCTATAGAGGAAGAGGGTTGGGCACAGGGTAAAAGAACAGGATGCATGAGATATACACTGAGCTGGGTGATAAGAACTACACCCAACGCTCATCTGCACGACAGCACACAAGAATGAGAAATTTTCTCGCTGGAGGAGGAACCAGCACTTAAAAACCTACCATCAACATTGTGGTCGAATGAACCAACTGATGTGGGATTAATAAAAAACGCAGACTCAGTCACAGTACAGACTGTTTCATCCCACAGGCCCATTAAACCACAATATCCTTTATCTAAGGAAGCGATGGAAGGGATTAAGCCAGTGATAAAGGATATGGAAAAAGCAGGAATTTTAATAAAAACTAACTCTGCTACCTGCAATACTCCAATCTTCCCAGTAAAGAAAGCTAATACTGAAAAGTATCGTTTGGTACATGATCTGCGAGCAATAAATGAAATTACTGAAATGATACCACCAGTAGAAGCAAATCCCCACACTATATTGAATCAAGTTACTCCAAAAGAACAATGGTTCTCAGTGATAGACTTATCAAATGCCTTTTTCTCAGTGCCTTTACAAACTAAAAATCATGCTCCAAACTAACGTTGTGCTTGCATTACCAGATTATGACAAACCATTCTACTTAAACGTAGACGGAACACAGGGACACATGAAAGCAGTATTGACACAATCATTTGGAGAAAAACAAAGGCCACTAGCATTCTATTCAAGCAAACTCGATTCAGTGGCCTCAGGAATGCCCACCTGTGTACAAGCATGTGCAGCAGCTGCAGAGGCAGTGCAGAAATCTGCTGACATAGTTTTAGGACACACTCTGACTGTTAGAGTACCACATGCAGTAACTTCTATACTGCTACAAGCACATTTGCCTTTCTTAACACATGCGAGACAACTCTCCTATGTCGGCATACTGCTTTCATAGTGAGATGTGGACCTTTAAATCCTAGTACATTATTGCCAACACCCACGGAGGGAAAACCCATACGGTAAAAAAATACATTTTTCCCAGCCAAAATATATTTAAAATATATGGTAAATATATTTTGTATTTGTGATGCTCCAAAAAAATATATTTTTGAAATTGAAAATATATTTCTTTCAAACCAAAATACATTTCAAAATATATTTGCGCTCAAGAAAATACATTTCCAACCTTACAGTAGAATGTATATCAAAGTATCCTTTATTTAAAATGTATTTAGTGCAATAATAATAATAATAAAAGTAACAACATCTGCATCTAATCACATCTACAAAAACAGTTGGATTCAAACAAAACAGAGTCAAAGGTCTAGCAAGAATTAGGTTATTTATTCATTTGCTTACAGTATTTCACACAATATTAGCATTCACTTGACTTTGAAATTATTTATCAGTGATACAGTACACGAAATACAACAACTGCTATGTACACTTTAGTTTTTGACATTATATACAATATAGTACTTAAAGAAACAGTCCACTTCTTTTGGAAATAAGCTCATTCTCGATCTCCCTCAGAAATAAAAAAAGTTGAGTTTGACCATTAAGTCTTTGGTCATTTTTCAACGCAATGCTCACGGTCCCTTCGGATTCAATGATGTATGCTAAGCTATGTTAAAAGTGTTATCACCATACAAATCAACTGTATGGATTCCAAAATGGTCAGACTCAACGTATTAACTCTGAGGGAGTGTTCCTTTAATGATGCAATATAATATAGCACTTAATGACTTAATGTAATGTATATCTGACGTTTTGCCATTTAATGTTTAATTATGTATGGGTTTTTTTTAATGAACTGGTTTAAAATCACTTCAGAAAAATACCACATGGCACTGAAGAAAATCATGTTTTCTCGTGTTTAACCTTATTTAAGGAATTCACACTGATTAATGCTTCTAAAAATGTAATTAACTTTTAGTTTTTCAGTGTGAATGATCAGACATTTGCATTTGATCTCTGCAGCAAGAATACCTGTCAGATGCCCAAGACGTTTTGATACTGGTTCAAAATAACTTGGATTTGAGGCACAGAGACTATGCTTTGCTCGTTCATAGAATCTTCCAATGGCATAACACGTCTCTCCACTTTCATTTTGACATATTACAAATCGTTTAATGTTAAAGAAATTTTGATCATCATCATTCAACATAACACTGAATGAATTACGTTTGAGTACACGACTGTAATCTTCTGAGTGAAACACCTCGCCATTTGTAATGATTCGTTGAAAGTACTTTACTCTGCTCCTTTGTACCCCATAACGACTCAGTGCCATATAGTCATCCCTCCTAATTAATCGCACTTTAGGACGATTAAGTGCAGTGATACCATGTGTGCGAGTTACATGTTTTAACTGTTTAGGTCTTGTTAGAGATTCAAATATCTCCTTGCATTCATTTGAGGCATCTTTCAGTAAAGTCTGGCCATAAAATGGTAAGGCCTTCTGTAGCCAGAACATTTTTACAATCTGTAGCGCAACCCCTTGAGTGCTTTTGATCATGTCTAGTAGTTTAGCATTGTAAGACTCAAACACAAAGGTGGAATGAGCCCACAAAGGCCCCCAGTTAACTACACTTCTTGGTAAATGGAGGCAAAGATGGACATTATAAGACAGATTAGCTTCCCCATAGAATACCTCCATGTCTTTCACAAAATCTGTTAGAAGTGCCTCAGACTCAGTAATCTGCTCTCTGGTTATATTTTCGCCCAACAGAAGGGATACTCCCTTGACTAGTTTAGACCAGTGATTCAGTAGTGGTTCTGGCAATACACCTTTTAGTACAGGTAAGCTATAATAAAAGAGCCACATATACCACTCATGGGCTTTCCAAAATTTCCTCAATGTGACAGACCTTGGCACACGAGGTACATTACATGGCGGTTTAATCTTTAAAAGCATTTCATCTAACAGTTTTGTAGACCTACCTATATACCAGTGCTTTTCATGGTTTTCACTGTTTAACCACAGCCCTGTTACAGTTCTTGCAACACCCAGAAGTACTGAATGCATGTAGTCTGGGACAGACCCTTCGATAATATCAAAACTGGGAAGTCTACACAACATACTTGGCCCTTTAACACCCATAACAGCTTTACCAGACTGTAGCGCAGCTTCTACAAATTCATTAGTTTGTTCCTGATTGCAGAGCTGAATGTCCTTCTGAAAAGGATATACACGAGTGAATCCTCTGCCTTTTTCAACTACCTTTCCTTCATGAAGGCAGTAGGAGCATCCATATTCACCATTAAACTGTTTAAAATTCTGGATCAGAGGTCTGGCAACTGAGTCACTCATTAGAATTAGAGGGATTACTTTTGTATTGACAGAAACACCTTTTTCATTTTCCCATGTGAAACCACTGTCCTGTAGATCCACACACTCATCAATGAAAGGTTTTAAGAAACTTCTCATGTGAGGCTTCTCATCCCCGAACCATAGTCCACAAAGGAGTACATTATCCTGTCTTGTTTTCAATGGCAATTCATTAATGGTGCATAAAAGGGGCCAAATACTACAAGGGGACTTTTTAAAAACTGGCACACCATCACAGCTAAATGTTAAGCTGAGGGTTTGAAGGGCCGTTTCTGAACCACTTAAAGCTTTCTGATACAAAAAACTATCACAAATGTCACTGAGAGAAGTAGATGTTTCTGTTTGCCTTCCTATTAATTCATCTGTAATTCCTGGCATTCTCAAGAGATTTCTGATTTGATCTTCCAAGGAGAGGTATATGAAAAAGTTATTGGTAAACCTACTTGCTTTGTCATAGGTGATGTTGCATTGAACACAATGAACTTGGTCCAGCTCAGCTGACATTATATTACTACACTGCTCACACACATAACAGATTTTCATGATGTCTTTTGTATCATCAAAAGCTTTGTAAAATGAATATTTTGTCCTGCACGCTGAATCACTGCCACCAACAACATTAAGGATTTTCATGATATCTTCAAGACAGTCATTGGTCAAACTGTGTTTGAGCTTAAGTGCCAGAAGTAGTAGTTGATTTTGCTCTTTAGTTTGACCTGAATCCACTGGGACCTCTATCTGAACAGGACCTGCAGTGCACTCTTCATCATTAGTCATCAGCAGAGTTCTGTCTTCTGGAAGGGTGTCTGGGATTTCCTTGAAAAGAGAAGAGAGAGAGTGAGAATTATGGGTCCTGTAAACATCACACTACAAATCTCCAGTGTAAGAGCATCAGCCTAGTGGACTCATAGACGCATTTATGTCTATATTGGTGAGATGTAGACATTATATCTCACTGATATATATACTGTATTTATGCATCTCTTTTTTTAACATTACAGCAGACATTTGAAATTGGTCTTATTCACTAATTGTGCACTATTTGACATGTCCATTCAGTCTTGCCAAAATTTAAGTGTGCTTTGGCTGTCCAAGATTAACTCTCAAAATGAATGCTTAGTGCTTTCTTTCATGATAAATTCTGTAAGAATATATGATTGCAGTAGAAAGTAGAAATTACCGTAAAAATAATAATTAGAACAATGATTATTTTTTTCTATCAATGCACTAATTCATGAATATTCTTTAAAAAATAATGTCTAGAAATTTAATGATCTTTTTGATTTCATTTCTTGACTTGAAAATTCAACTAACTATGGTGTACTTATTTCAACAAATCTATAGTCCAATATTCATAATAAATCCAATTTAGGTTTATGCATTAAAAGTGTTTTCATTACAGTTAACCCAAAATGTTTGTATTCCAACACTAACCTTAAAAAGAGACCAATAAGATCATTTATTAATATTAATATTAATCAATCATTTATTATTTGGTGTATGTTACGTCCCCACATGAAAGCTAGGCGAAGAGGGTGGGGGACAGTAACAGTTGGATCCGGGTGAAATGAAAGGAACGCCAGGCAGATGGTTTTTAACACAAAACAAGTCTTTATTATAATCAATTGACTCAATAATCATTTAAAAGGTAACAACAGAAAGAGACAGCACCGCTGCTTTAATTATAACTCAAACAGGTCAACCCAAAGAGAATGGTGACCACTTCACCAAAGAAAACAACTATAAGGCTTCAACAGAAAAAGACAGCAACGCTGCTATTAGCACAAACTAGGCAGGCCAAACAAAGTAATGGAGGCTGCCGACACTCAAGCAAAAACACTGCCCAGTTGAGCTACTCACGGTAAGCTACGCACAGTGGGGCTAGTCGCACACACACAGCAGGCCTTTCCCACACCTAGGCTGGAAACACACACTATCCACCACAGATGAAAATCCACCAGAAGCCTCTCCCACCTCCACACTGCTCTCCTCCAGCTTATATCACCTCTCAGGGTAATTGGTGGTAACGAGGGCAGATGAGCAGCAGGTGTGTCCTAACGGAGAAGGAAGGGGCGGAGAGAGACAAGTGGAGGGGCAAGAAAGGAGGAGAAGAGGGAGAAGACAACACCACACCCACACACTCCCACAGCCTCACAGGATGTAACATTCCCCCCACCTTATGTTCACACTATACAAAACACAGAATAAACTCATCACTATGCACTGCGTGAGAGTGCATCAGCCACCAGGTTTTCACTCCCTTTCTTGTGTTGGATAACCAGGTCATAATCTTGCACCAGCAAAGCCCAGCGCATTAGCCGCTGGTTGTGGTTGTACATACGTTGGAGAAACGTAAGGGGATTGTGATCTGTATACACAGATACTGGAAAGGAGCTAGAGCCCACATACACAGTGGAGTGCTGCAAGGCCATCAGCAGCGCTAGAGCCTCTTTTTCTATGGTGGAGTAGTTTAGCTGATGGCGCTTGAACTTTACAGAGTAGTAGCAGACTGGGTGACACACACCCTCTGCGTCATCCTGTAACAGCACCGCACCAGCTCCGGTGGCACTGGCGTCAACTTCCAGTTTGAAAGGCTGAGAGAAGTTGGGGGCTGCCAGAACCGGGGCACTGCAGAGGAGAGATTTTGCAGCCTCAAATGCATGCTGGCACTCTCCTGACCAACCAAAAGGGATTTTGGGGCTACATAGCTTTGTCAAAGGGGCCACAACTACCGCAAAGTTCTTGCAAAAACAGCGATAGTATCCAGTCATGCCCAGGAACCGCTTTAACTCCCGCCTAGTGGCTGGGGCCGGGTAGCTGAGGATAGCCTCGACTTTTGCCTCCACCGGGCGAACCCGCCCGAAACCCACCTGCTTTCCCAGATACGTGACTGTTGCTTTGGCAAACTCGCACTTAGCGAGATTTAGAGTTAACGAGGCATCGGCCAATCGCTGAAACACTGCTTGTAGGATGGCCACATGCTCTTCCCACGTGTCCGTGTATATCACTACATCATCCAAGTACACATTACACCGAGGCACATCCCCCAACACCAGCTGCATTAAACGCTGAAAGGTGGCCGGAGCATTTTTCATGCCAAACGCCATCACGGTGTACTGCATGAAATGGTCAGGTGTGACAAATGCAGAAATGTCAGAGGCTCTGGGGGTCAGAGGCACCTGCCAATACCCTTTAAGAAGGTCTAGTTTGGAGATGTATTTGGCAGGACCGATGTTGTCAATGCAATCCTCCATACGAGGAAGTGGAAAAGAATCAGAGACGGTCACTGCATTTACCTTCCGGTAGTCGGTGCAGAAACGTGGGGTGCCATCAGACTTAGGCGCAAGCAAACACGGGGAGCTCCAAGGGCTGTGGCTCGGTTGTGCCAAACCGTTCTCTACTAAATAACTGACTTCCTTCTTCATCACCTCACGCTTTCCCATGGGGCAGCGGTACGCATGCTGTTTGATTGGGGTTGCGTTACCAACATTGATGTCATGTTCACAAACACTAGTACGCGAGGGCACATCACCAAAGAGAGAAGGGTAGGAGTGCAGTAGACTAAGCACATCTTTGCACTGTGAAGGGGACAGATGAAACAAGTGGGCCGTTACCTCGGCTAAGTAAGCTGAATTTGCCAACCGCCCACACTGTTGTCCCTCAGAAAGCATATGCAGATCATCGTCGGCACTTGCCTCTACGCTCAGCACGGCAGCAGAGACAGCACTGGGGGTAGCTGCGCTGGCAACGGTCTCATGAGTTTCCCTATCATGGTAGGGTTTCAACATGTTAATGTGACACAGGCGGGTTTTCCTCCTGCGTTCTGGGGTACTGAGGACATAATCTGTCTCGGACACCTTCCTCACTACAACATACGGTCCCGCAAAACGGGCCGAAAGAGCAGAACCAGGCACCGGTAGCAACACTAGGACTTTGTCTCCAGCCTGAAAATGTCTTTTTACAGCTTTTCTGTCATACCATTTCTTCATGCTTGCCTGGGATGCACACAGGGCCTCTTTTGCTAATGAGGTAGCTTGTTGCCATCGATCCCTACACGTCTTCACAAAATCTACCACGTTAGTTTTTGGAACACCCCCACTAAGGAACTTCTCTTTCAACACCTTTAGTGGGCCCCGCACATCGTGGCCAAACACAAGGGTAGCCGGGCTGACCCCTAAGGACTCCTGCTTGGCATCGCGTATCGCAAACAGCACGAAGGGGACGCCTTCATCCCAACTTCTGCCCGTGTCATGGCAGTACTTTTTCAGCATGGCCTTAAGTGTTTGGTGCCAACGCTCAAGTGCACCCTGCGACTCTGGGTGGTAAGCACTAGACACGGAATGAGAAATGCCAAGGGAAGTTAAAGTCTGTTTAAATGCTCGGGATAAGAAATTAGTTCCCTGGTCCGTTTGCACTGTTTTTGGGAGACCAAAGGTGGTAAAAAACTTGATTAGTAATGTTTGCAGTGGTGATCCTCCGCAGAGGAATTGCTTCGGGGAACCGCGTGGACAAGCACATTATGGTCAATAAAAACTGATTACCTGCCCGTGTTCTTGGCAACGGACCGACACAATCGACCAAAACGTGCTCAAATGGCTCACCAGCGGCAGGTATTGGACATAGTGGGGCGGGGGGCACAGTTTGGTTTGGTTTGCCCACCAGTTGACACGTGTGACAAGTATTACAATACTTTGCAACATCTGTCTTCATTGCCGGCCAGAAGAAGTGCTGCAGAATACGGTCATATGTTTTAGTTATCCCCAAATGTCCTGACCATGAATGGTCATGGGCCAATTGTAGCACATGCTGACGCAAACTAGCCGGGACCACTATCTGTTGGACTACACTCCAGTCCTCCCGTGGCTTTGAGGTCCACCTGCGCATTAACAATCCATCACAAACAACAAATGTCTGCTTCCTGTCTCCTGTCGGACCATCACTCTCATCTACGGCGGCAAAACATTTGGCTAACGACGGGTCCTTTTTCTGAGCGATCATAAGGGCCTCCCGCGTGAGGAGAGGAGGGGCTGCAGGTTCAGGAGCAGGCTCAACTACTTCATGAGCCAGTTCCTTGGCATCAGGACCCGCCTCCTCCTCGGAGGGCATCACATCCTTTTCCAAAATAGAGCCGACCACTGACTCTGACAAGTCAACCACTTCTTCTTTTTTTTTTTTTTTTTTTTTTTTTCTTTTTTTTTTTTTAGAATGTGGAGAAAGAAAGAGGGAAAGAAAAAAACCTGAGAAGAGGGACGGGGAAAAAGGGCAAAAAACAAAAACCAACAGAATAAGCAGACAAAAAATACATATATCGATCACCTGGATCACCTGTTGAGAAAGAAAAAAGAAAGCAAGCAGAAGAAAACGAGAGTAATAAACAAGATCACAATGATATATGAGAATATGACAGTAAATACTAAATATTAAACATTATTGTGCAGCACGTGAGATCGACAGCGCACAGTGTGCTTTGAGGTAGGAGCCAAAAAGGGTGTAATTTGTGTGTGTGATCACCCGTGTGTACACCTGTGAGCATGAACGCGCTTGTTTTTAAAAGGTTCCTTCATGTAATGATCTGCTAGAGGGTGTGGGGGGCCACTGCCCCGACCTCCAGGGCATGAAGCAGGTATGGAGGAGATCAAGACTCCAGACATCCAGAGGCCCCCAGAACACAAGAGACCAAGGAAGACCAACAGAGGGGCAGCCGCGCCACTATCCCAGAAAGAGCTGAGGAGAGTCCCAGATGAGGGGTCACTCAGCAGCCGCGGAGCAGAAGCCAGGGGGGGTTGCAGTGACGTGCCCGTGAGCTCCGCCGGCAGCCAGCTGTGCCTGAGTGGCCGAGCCCCGGGCCGTGAGGCCGAGGGCACCCCATCCCCAAAGTGGCCCGAGCGAGCCCCAGGCTCCAGGCCCCAATAAGCAGCCGCCAAGGAGTGAGCCGGTGGGTACCTGGGCGCCCACCCCCGGAGACAGAGAACCACCAACGCACCGATGTCTGAGGGCGTCCGCCACCGGCAGGGGAAGTGGTGGGGGGAGATGGGCCTCCAAACCTTGGAGGGCCTGAGATGTCCTCAGAGAGGTGGCGTCTGATACCCAACCTGACATATAGACACAGACAAACAGGCACACACAGATACAAACATCTATTCCCACCCTCATGCTCTCATATACAATTGCTCAACACTCACCCAACGTGGAGACAGACATAGAGAGACGCTGTACACACAATCACACTCCCCAAGCGTACTCTAAGCCCCGAGTCTAGGTACCCTTGCCCCTGGAGGGGGAAACTGCACCCAGACTCAGGTGGTGTAACCCTTTTCCCTGCGGTGGGGAGAAGCAGACCGCCCCGACTCCGCAGCAGCAGGGAGGCCCCATACACCAGACCCCAGTCGGACGGCCAACTCCTCCTCCTAGCCCCCCTGCTCCAGCAGGCCGCAGAGAACGGGGGTGTAGGAAGACTCCAAACCTCCCTCCACCCGCTCATATGTACTGTTGATGTATGTGTGTTCTAAGGTGCATTTAAAACCCAGGAGGGCATGGAGCCACCTGCCAGAGCAGCAGGTAAGCATATAGCCCCTCCTGCTAGCCCTCAATGTCTACATGTATTTAAAATTGAGAGGTGGGCAACGACGCCAGGGGTGAGGTGTACACCCTGATGGTAGTTTGGAATCCGTGTAGCGTGCCCACCTCCAAGATCCTATATGTATGTGTAATGAGAGTGTGAGTAATGTGAATGTCTAAGTTGTGGGATAAAATTGAGGCAGAGGCAGCCAGAAGGGGACAGAGGGGGGGGGATGTCTCCTCTGCACCCTGGTGACACACCCCTACCCCAAGGCCCTGCATGTGTGGGTGATTGTGGTGGAGCGGGAAGAGGGAGGCCGCTGGAGATGGGGAGGGAAGGAAGGGAGGGGCAAGTGACCCCTCCCTGGGGCCAGCTCCCCCGCTGACCCCAGTAGGCACCCCCATGCTGTGCAACCCGCCAGGGAAAGGGGGCCCAGGCCCATCCGGACCGGGGCCCAGTGCAGCAGCGCCCCCCGGCCCCACAGAGCCCGGGACAATTCACCCGACCCCACCACAGAGAAAACTGCACCCACCCCATCATCCACTCATCTTCCAGACTACACAAGACAATAGACGCCCAGGCTGAGATCTTCCTCCACCACTCCTGTATCTCCCCCTCCTGCAGAGAGAGTTCCTGAAGAGAGGAAAGCTCCTGCAAGATGTGACAACCTCCCCCACCAGTTGAAGAGCCCCCCAGGTGGCTCGATGCACCGGCGGCACCCCGCGCCAGGGCCGGGCCCCCATACACCCACCTGCCCACAACCTCGGCAACACACCAACCAGGAGCCAAGCCCCTGAGGCCCGGCCAGGGCCCCAGCCCAGAGACGGAGCGCCCCCAGAACCTCACGCCCATCCCGGACCCACCCAGGGGCAGCCAGGCTACCAGGTCAGTAACCCACGTCCGTCAGCACAGACCCTCCCCTAGCCCCGCTGCACGCAGACACGAGGAAACCGTCACCTAAGAGCCAACAGAGCCCCTAATTGGCCATGACCGCTACCCCGGGTTGAGCCCCCCAAGGAAGATGCTCCTGGGGAACCCCCCGACGCCCTAAGCCTGTCCCTACCCCCACACCAATCACAACAGTGAAGGTGGGACCAAACTATGGCCCCCCACCCCCACTAGGTGATGGAGCTGATCAAAGGAGCCCAGAGCAATTGATCTGATGTGGTGGCAGAGGCTGTATCAAGACTAATGTAATCTAATAGATAATTTCTATATTGGTTAGAATTAAGATTATTTTTATTTTTCCAGTTCATGAGGACTGTTTTCTTGGCTATGCATAGGGCAGTGAAAACCATATGGGCTATATTCTTTTCCGTAGTGACATTATCTAAGCTGCCCAACAAACATACTAAAGGAGAAGTTGGAATGTTACATTTCAGACACTTTGATAAGTCTTCACATATCTCACGCCAAAACTTCTGAACTGGTGGACAGAACCAAAGAGCGTGGATATAATTGTCCGGTGAATTGGTTTGGCAGTGTGAGCAGTTGTTGGTAGACGTAAAGCCCATCTTGAACATCCGATGACCTGTATAGTGCACTCTATGTAGTATTTTGTATTGAATTAATTGAAGACTGGGATTTCTAATTAAATGAAAGGTTTTTAAGCAAATCTGAGACCAGAAGTTTTGGTCTAAGTTAACTGATAAATCCGCTTCCCATTTTGCAATAGGAAGTGATATTGATTCATCTGTTTTAGAAAGCATTCTGTATATTTTGGATAGTAATTTGGGGGTTTTAAGAGTAAGAAATTGAACCACACTTGGTGGTGTTTGTAGTTCAACTTGACCCGGTTTAAATCTCTTTTTTACTATGGATTTAATTTGTTGATATTCTAAAAATCTTTTCTTGTTGATCCCATATTGTGTAACTAGTCTGTCAAATGAAATAAATTCTGTTCCTTCTAGTATATGTTCTAAATATTTGATTCCTTTACTACTCCAATCTGAAAAGTGTATCATATTATTGTTTTGTAATATGTCAGGGTTGTTCCAGATAGGTGTACGTTTGCATGGGATTAATGGAGACTCTGTCAACTTCAGAAACTCCCACCACGCTGTCAGAGAGGAGCTGATGTTGACGCTTTTGAAGCATTCATGTCGTTGGATGTTTGAGCTGATAAACGGTAGATCTGAAATCTCTAGATTATTGCAAAGTGCTTGTTCTACATCTAGCCAAGGTTCATCTAAGAGGGTATGTTTTTGCCATCCTGAGATAAACTGAAGCCTGTTGGCCAAGAAGTAGTGCTGAAAGTTAGGTAGTTCTAATCCTCCTTTATCCTTGGTCTTTTGTAGTGTTTTTAAGCTTATACGTGGGGGCTTATTTTTCCAAAGGAATTTGGACATATATGAATCTAGAGATCTGAACCAATCTTGCGGCGGTTTAGTTGGGATCATTGAGAATAAATAATTTATTTTTGGTAATACCATCATTTTTATAGCGGCAACCCTTCCCATGAGTGATATGGGTAGACATTTCCACCTAGCCAGATCACCTTCTACTTTCTTTAAAAGTGGGATATGGTTTAATTTAGTTAGATCTGCAAGCTTGGGAGAAACATTAATACCTAAATATTTTATATTTCCCGATTGCAGTGGAGTAGAAGAGGAATTATGGAAGGAGCAATTAATCGGAAGGACTGTAGATTTTGACCAGTTAATTGAGTAATCTGATATTCTTGCAAAAGAGTTTATCAGTTCAATCACCCCAGAGATATTGGTTTGTGAATTTTGGAGAAAGAGTAACACATCATCCGCATAAAGGCTGATTTTATGTTCCACGTTCTTGCATTTTATGCCCTTAATTACTGAATTCTGTCTAATTGCTGCTGCTAGTGGTTCGATAAAAATTGCAAACAGTGAAGGGGAGAGTGGGCATCCCTGCCTGGTGCCCCTCAGGAGACAGAAGCTGGAGGATGTCTGGTCATTTGTTCTGACACAAGCTGTTGGGGAATTATATAATATTTTTAACCAGTTGATGAAAGAAGATCCAAAACCAAATTTGTGTAAAGTTGCAAATAGAAATTTCCAGTTAACTCTGTCAAACGCTTTTTCTGCATCTAGAGAAAATATTGTAGTTTCAAGGTTTTTACTGTATGAGTAGTCTATCAAATTAAGTAATCTACGTGTATTTGTTGATGAGTGCCTACCTTTTATGAAACCAGTTTGGTCAGGATGAATTAAGAGGGGGGTTATTTTCTCTAGTCTCTTTGAGAGAGCTTTGCAAATTATTTTAAGGTCTACATTTATAAGGGATATTGGACGATAGCTTGAGGGATATACAGGGTCTTTGCCTGGTTTTAGCAGGAGATTAATGTTTGCAGAATTCACATTTGGTGGAAGTCTGCCATTTTCTTTGATTTCCAACAACGTTCTGTAAAAAACTGGTGCTAGAATCGTTCAGAATTCTTTGTAGAATTCTGCAGGAAAGCCGTCTGGACCTGGAGCCTTATTATTGGGCATATTTATCAGGGCTTCCTGGAGTTCACCTGGCGTCAGTGGCGAATCCAGTGCCATTGCTTGAGTGTCTAATAATTTTGGGAGAGTTATGTTGTCTAAAAACTGATCAATTTCCTTTTTAGATGGGTTTATTTGTGGTGAATACAACGTTTTATAGAAATCCCTGAAAATGTTGTTTATTTGTTTCGGTTCATATATTGTGTTCCCAGATGAATCTTGAACAGCACATATAGTTGTTTTTTCTTTATTTATTTTTAGCTGGTTTGCTAGAAATTGACCGGATTTATTACTATGTTCATAATTTTGTAAGCGTAGTCTTTGTACTAAGAATTTTGTTTTTTTATCAATTATCTCATTTAATTCTAGTTTTGTTTTGCGTATTTTGTTCAATGTTTCCTGATCTTGGTGGGACGCGTAGGCTTCTTCTAGTGATTTGATGGTTTTTTCTAATTCCTGAATATTTTTGTTTTCTTTTTTCTTTTTATGTGATGAGAAAGAAATTATTTTACCTCTCATCACGGCTTTCCCTGCTTCCCATAAAACAGAAGCTGATGTTCCGGGAGTGTCATTAAAGTCTAAATATGAAGTCCACTCTTTTTTAAAATATTTAATAAAGTCTTCATCTTTAAGCAGTGATGTATTAAATCTCCAGTTTTTACTTGGCGTAGTATTATTCTTGTGCATTAGTGTTAAAGATACAGGAGCATGATCGCTGACAGCTATAGGGTGAATCTCAGTGTCTGAAATGTCACTCAGCAGTGAGCAGCTGACCAAAAAATAATCCAGACGAGAGTAGGAGTGATGAACATGTGAGAAAAAAGTATATTCCTTACTGGTGGGGTGAAGGGAGCGCCATGCATCGCAAAGACCAAAGTCGCTCATATACTGTTTGATTATATTTGTGGACTGCCAATTACGCTGAGTTCCTGCTGTATTGAGCCTATCCATTTCTTCATTTAGTCCAAGGTTGAGGTCGCCTCCAAGAACAAGTGTGCCATCTAAGTGTTCAGAGAGTGCACTGAAAAAACTGTGAAAGAATGAGGGATCATCAACATTTGGACCATATACACTTACAATACATAGCTTTTTATCAAGTATAGATAGTTTAATGATTAAGAATCTGCCCTCTGGATCTATAACTGTATCGAGTACTGTGAAATTAATATTTTTATGTATTAAAATTGCTACTCCCCTTTGTCTAGAATTATAACAAGCTGAGAACACATTAGGAAACTCAGGTGTTTTAAGTTCATTCGAACCTCTAAGAGGTCTGTGGGTCTCTTGTAAAAGGACAACATCTGCCTGTAGTTTTTTGAGTTGGTTAAATATTTTTAACCTCTTTTCTCTGGAGCCAGCTCCATTTACATTCCATGTAACGAATCTCAGTGCACCCATAGATGTCTGTGTATAACTAGGGGTGTATGCTGTGTGTGTCGCTTAGACAGGTGGAGAGAATACATCACTTGTTCATAAATAAAGAGAGGGAGAGAGAGAAAAAGTGTGTGGCGAGATGCTCCCTGAGTCTGACTATGTGTTTGCATATTTACTAAGATGAGTACGCTTGGCTTAAATGTGTGTATCCTATACAACTGTGTGCGCTGTCTGAGTGATGTAAATGTGCTGCCGTTGAGCGCATGACTGTGCGTGATCGTGCTGTGCGTATGTGTCGAAATAAAGGATGTTGTTTGTGGATGAGTGTGGAAGCAGGTGATCGAAGCAGTGAAAGAAAGAAAAAAGAAAGAAACCAAGGACAAGGGTGAGCAGCATAAAAACAAGAGGGGAAAAGGAGAGAAGAAAAAACAAGAAGAGAGAAAAAAAAAAAAGAAAAAAAAAAGAAAAACCGGAAACATTCTAATCAAACCATTGACGGAGAGTGATGGTGTTAATACTGCTATGATATCACACCTAAGATGCGATTTGATACTGGTAAGTTAAACAGATGTTAATGCAAGTTAGTGTGAGTGGATGGGGAAAGGGTGTAGCGGATTCTTATCTGGTGTGAAGTTAATACAGCCACGGAGTGATGTCGGGGTCGCGGTGGAGCTGTCCGTCCACGTACAGCCGGTCCACAGCGATGACAGCGCGGGAGCCCTTCTGGATGAAGCCGCGTCGGATTGGGAAGAGGACCCTGCGTCGTTCCAGGATCTCTTTGGGGAACTGGTCGTTCACGCTGAAGTCCGTTCCTTTTAATTCCCTGCCGCGGCTTTTCACATGTTCCTTTTGTTTGAAGTGGCCGAATTTGGCCACGATAGGACGTGGTCTCCCGGCCGTAGCCCGAATGGGGCCGAGGCGATGCACCCTATCGAAGACGATGTTCTTCACCGTGTCCTCCGGCAGCTTCAGGTGGTTTTTGATGAAGCTTTTTACCGTGGCCTCCGCGTCCTCTCCAGCGGCTTCTGGAATACCAGAAAATACCAGGTTATCACGCATGCTACGAGCTTGTAGATCAATAACTGTTTCTTTTATTTTTTTATTTTCTCTATTGAGCTGGGTAACATTTTCTGTGAGACATTTCACCGACTCCCTTAGCGTGGCATTTTCAGCAGCGAGCGTTTCCACCTGCTGCTGGCTGAACTCCAGGGATTCTCGCAAGCATTTAAATTCCCGGTGAAGAATCTCCACCAAGGACAGCCTTGCGTCGAAGCTGGACAATCGCTTGTCGATTGACTCCAGTATGTCGGCAATATCTTTGCCGGCTGGCGATGTTGTGCCGGGGGAATCTGCCGGGCGAAGTCTTTTCGACGATGGCGTCTCAGATTTGGCCGGGGAAGATGCACTCTGGGCCTTCTTCATCACGAGATCCTGAAAGCACTGATCAATGTAATCTTGGAGAGCCTCTAAACTCTCCCCGTTGTTCTCCAGGGTGTTGGAGATTATTAAGACAAATATTGTTAGTTATAAGACAATTGATAAGTGTATTTGGTAATACTGAAGCTTAAAGGAATTTGTACAAATCTAAACTACCATTTGTTTAATTTTCCGCCAAAATCTCCGGCGTCTGACGTCAGTTACAACATGAGTCGCTTACCTTGTCCGTCACTTCCGTCACTTACCTCTCACTCTCTCTGGCCGTCACTTACCTCTCACTCAACCACTTCTTCCTGCCGATGGGCGTGTGACCGGGTAAGAACACCTACAGGAAATACATCCGGGTGCTGCCGGCTTAAAGCATCTGACAAAGGACTTGGGCCAGGGGTCTTTGTGACCTCTGGGGTAGGATAAACCTTCCCGCCTGCAATGTCATTGCCCATTATGAAATCCACGCCATCAATCGGGAAGCAAGGACACACAGCCACAGGAAAAACACCACTTACTAGGTCACTCTGCACCCAAATTCGATGGAGGGGGGCGGGCACATAAGTCATTCCAACGCCTCTGACAATAACATCAGTGCCACTGGCAGTCTTTTCATCAAAGGCAAGTGCACTGGCCAGTATGAGGGACTGTGAGCCACCCGTGTCACGTAAAATGGTCACAGTCCGCTCATCTTTAGGCTCACCAGAGAGCGACACCGCTCCTTTGAAAATGAAGGGTTTAAAGCATTCATCAGGAGTCTCAGTGCTAAGGGGTCTGTTAACTGGAGAAGCGGTTTTAATCAGCCCCATCCCTTTTGACTTATGTGGTGTTGAGGCTGGCTGCTTTCGACTGTAGGCCTCACAGTCCGCTATTAAATGGCCAGATTTAAAACAGTAAAAACATTTCCGGTCTGACCTGGGACGTGGCACAGGCACCTCCCCCCTTGTGCCATGCTCACCACTAGCACCGCTAGCCTTCGCTAGTGTGTCACGTCGCTCTTGCTTAATGACACTGGCTTTATGGACGAGTGCGAACTCGTCAGCCAGTGTCGCGGCCTGCTGCAACGTGGAGACTTTCTGTTCGTTCAGATATACTGCCATCCGCTCGGAGATGCAGTTTTTAAATTCCTCAAGGAGAATTAACTCCCGTACCGAAACTAGATCTGCAGCTTTACAGGCCATACACCACCGGTCAAAAAGGGCACTTTTTTCCCTTGCGAAATCCAGGAAGGATTGACCCTGCACCTTTTTCAACCCCCGAAATCGCTGCCTATAAGCCTCGGGGACTAGTTCGTAGGCTAACAGGATAGCACTTTTTAGTTTGTCGTAATCCAAACTGCACTCAGTGGACAACGAGGAACAAACCTCCTGTGCCTTGCCCACCAGCTTGCACTGCAGCAGGATGGCCCACGCATCCCGCGGCCAACGCAAGGCTGTTGCTATCCGCTCAAATGATTCAAAGTAAACCTCCACCTCAGTGTCACGAAACACAGGGACCAGACGACTATTCCTGCCTACATCAAACTGCACCTCTGTCTGTGACAGAGAGGCCGCCACAGGAGGGGAGGAGGCCTGCTGGAGTTCCAGCTGTCGCATCTTGACCTTAGTCTCCGCCTCCACCTCCACCTTCTTTAGCTCGACCTCCCTAGCCCTAGCCAGTTCCGCGTCCAAACGCCTAAGCTCTATTTCCCTTTTCAGCTGGAACTCTCTCTCGAGCTGCTCCTTTTCCAGCTGGAGACGAGCCAGACGGACTTTGAGCCTAGCATCCTGCTTAGAACCCTCCGATGACTGGGTGGAGAGTGGATCAAAACGGGGCAGCGTTATTGGCCCGCCCTCGGGCAGCCCCTGGCCCACAGGTGTAGACACTGATGGTCCTACGACCTGGCTTGGAACATGAGGCGAAGCACTTGGTCCAGCTGGACCGGGTGTGCTCGGGGGTTCTTGCATTACAACCACCCCCTTCTCCAACAACCCGGACACCAGAGCGGCCTTCAGCTCTGCTTTGCATAGCCCAGTGGAGACACTGATCCCGTAATATGTTGCCACCTCATGTAGATCCCTCTTCCTACAAACATCCAGCAGGGCAAGCGACGGCTCTGCCGTAAACCCAGAAATATCAAAAGTGGCCATGAAGACTAAAAAATGGCCCGCAAAACAAAAGCTAACCACTGAAGGGCCACACAACACCTTTACTACACAACCAAAAAACAGGCAAAGCAAAATGTGTTGTGTCAAGTCAACCATTAACTAAAATACTACCTCTCCCCAGTCCTGCCTACCCAGAATCTAGCCTCACCTAGCTTCTGGAGCGTACCAGGCTCGAGGCCACTTTAAAGGCAAATCATCAAGTGCCAAAGGCACCGAAAAGCCTACCCCCAACAGAGAATTAATCCCCACCCGGGTTTGCTCCGAAAATAACAAAGGAAAAACAAAAAATGAGTGTCCGAAGGAAGAGCAAACGCTCAGCTAGACACTCCCCTATTCTAGCCAGGGAGAGCAGCAGCTAGTCAAATGACCCTCACACAACACACAAACACCTGTTCACAATCGTAGTTAACTCAACTCCTTTCATTCCTATCCCGGACGAGCCCCCACTTTGTTACGTCCCCACATGAAAGCTAGGCGAAGAGGGTGGGGGACAGTAACAGTTGGATCCGGGTGAAATGAAAGGAACGCCAGGCAGATGGTTTTTAACACAAAACAAGTCTTTATTATAATCAATTGACTCAATAATCATTTAAAAGGTAACAACAGAAAGAGACAGCACCGCTGCTTTAATTATAACTCAAACAGGTCAACCCAAAGAGAATGGTGACCACTTCACCAAAGAAAACAACTATAAGGCTTCAACAGAAAAAGACAGCAACGCTGCTATTAGCACAAACTAGGCAGGCCAAACAAAGCAATGGAGGCTGCCGACACTCAAGCAAAAACACTGCCCAGTTGAGCTACTCACGGTAAGCTACGCACAGTGGGGCTAGTCGCACACACACAGCAGGCCTTTCCCACACCTAGGCTGGAAACACACACTATCCACCACAGATGAAAATCCACCAGAAGCCTCTCCCACCTCCACACTGCTCTCCTCCAGCTTATATCACCTCTCAGGGTAATTGGTGGTAACGAGGGCAGATGAGCAGCAGGTGTGTCCTAACGGAGAAGGAAGGGGCGGAGAGAGACAAGTGGAGGGGCAAGAAAGGAGGAGAAGAGGGAGAAGACAACACCACACCCACACACTCCCACAGCCTCACAGGATGTAACAGTGTAACTGAAGTAATTAAATGCTAAGGGATAAGATAAAATGGATGATAAGATAAAAAGGAAAAAGGAATAAAACTTTATTTTGGTAATCATCACCCTCAAGTTGTTCTAAACCTGTTTCTTTGTTCTGTTGAACACAAAAGAAGATATTTTCAAGAATGTTTGTAACCAGTTTCTTGTCCCTACTGACTTCCATAGTATTGTTATTTCATACTATGTCCATACTATGTCAAGATGGACCTGCAACTGTTTGGTTATCAACATTATTTTATGTTAAAAAGAAATTCATAAAGGTTTAGAACAACTTGAGAGTGAGCAATTGATTAGAGAGTTTACATTTTTGGGTAAACTGTTCATATATGAATTTACAAAAATGCAAATTGAACCACCAATTATATCATAAGGCATACCTTTTGACATTCCTTGATAACATTCTGAAGTTCTTCTTCTGCAACCTTAATTCTGAATAAGAAAATATACAATAAAGAAAATAGAAATTGCTTATTGCTATATTTGAACTCTAAGTGAACTGCTATTAACACGATAAAGATGTGATCACTTATGAAGATGTTTATTGATCAGTAATAAGCAGATTAGACATAGCCTCGCTGTTTAAAACTCCAGATCATTCATTTGGGAGCCAGAGTACATTTATCGTACCTTATGCTATGGTAATTTATAAAGATTGTCATTTTTTTTCCTTAATATTTTCATTGTGGTTATTAATTACATTTTATAAAATTTACTTAGAATGATGTTTATACCATTGTTTTAAGCAACTGCATGTCCTATTTTTACAAGAACACAAGCTGAAAACAGTAATTGTAAATCCTTCAATGCTATTCTGGAGTATTAAACCCCAAATGTCTATTACACATTGGCTTTGTTTATTCTTGATAAAAAACAAACAAACATCTTAAGCATGCAGTGGACGATTATTTGCCACTTTGAACGATTACATAATTGTGGCATCCTTAGTGATTGCCACTAGATTAATTGATTGTGCGGTCCTATGGCATTCGTTAATGTTAAAGAGTGAGGGATATTACATTACCAACACACCTTTCTTTTTGTGCCCATCTCCGTTTGGTTCTTGAAGGAATTTCCTCTTCAGGATCAGTTAGATAACGTTTATACGAAATCCTTTCAGGAGGCTCGCTCATTTTGACTCACATGTGACCTATTGATGAAATTAAAATTACATTGAAGAAAACATCGAGGATTGTAAAACAGAAACTGCAACATATAAAATAGTCTAAGGAGCTTGGAAAGAAAAGCGTCTGGACTTCTTTAAGTTGCTTGAAGATGTTTCACCTCTCATCCGAGAAGCTTCTTCAGTTCTAAGGTCAAATGGCCGGGAGTCCCAGATTTAAACCCAGTGGGAGTATCCCCCCAAAGAGGGACAAAGGACCCCCTGGTGATCCTCTATTCACATGAGCCAAGGTGTGAAAGCGGGTGTGGGACCTAATCAGCCAGGGTTTCGGGTGTGCCCATTGTGAAACCTGGCCCCACATTGTCATGTGAATTCCTGAGGTCAGATGGCCCAGGATGTGAGTGGGCATTAAGGCGTCTGGGGAGGGAACTCAAAACTGGATTATAGATGGCAGACAGTTGGTGTCGTAAACCACCGCCTCTGTTCAAAGATGGTCGCTCACAGTGGACATAGATGGCCTCTTTCACTCCTCTTTCAAACCATCTGTCCTCTCTTGGTTTGAAAGAGGAGTGAAAGAGGCCATCTATGTCCACTGTGAGCGACCATCTTTGAACAGAGGCGGTGGTTTACGACACCAACTGTCTGCCATCTATAATCCAGTTTTGAGTTCCCTCCCCAGACGCCTTAATGCCCACTCACATCCTGGGCCATCTGACCTCAGGAATTCACATGACAATGTGGGGCCAGGTTTCACAATGGGCACACCCGAAACCCTGGCTGATTAGGTCCCACACCCGCTTTCACACCTTGGCTCATGTGAATAGAGGATCACCAGGGGGTCCTTTGTCCCTCTTTGGGGGGATACTCCCACTGGGTTTAAATCTGGGACTCCCGGCCATTTGACCTTAGAACTGAAGAAGCTTCTCGGATGAGAGGTGAAACATCTTCAAGCAACTTAAAGAAGTCCAGACGCTTTTCTTTCCAAGCTCCTTAGACTACGATGACCTGGATGACTGAGAACCTTCACAGACAACATATAAAATAAATGTAGCATGTTACTGTGAAATATATGCTTACCGAGCAGTTTTCCAGGTAGTTCGCAAAATTGCAGCGTTTTCTTCCGAGAGCGTCTGCACGCGCAATGCACACCTTAACAAAAACTTTAAAAACTTAAACGTAAAGTCCTAAAAACATCCGTCTTTGTACGTCACAGGATTAATCGAAAAAAGGTAAACACTTAAAACAATATAGTATGTTTTTTTCTATGAAATCTATGCTCACCAGAGATTATTCCAAAAATGCAGCGTATCCGTTCTAGATCTGTAGGTTAATGCGCGGAGCAGAGTATGCGCATGCGTGTTGCCATTGTGCTTTTTATAAATTAAGATAAAATAAAAAGTAATACGTAAAAAGTAAATATTTAAATATTCCCAAACATGTGCAATGAACGCGCAAAAAAATCTGTTTGTTAGTTGTTGTTGTTTCTTTCTTTTTTTTCCTTTTTTAAAAAAAAATATAACCGACGTCTGAGGCGCAATTTCCGACAGTGAGTGGAATGGCCGAGATACAGACGGGAAGACACAAGCGGATAATGTTCGCGTTAATTAAGTGGTCGGAAGATGGAAAGTTCTCAATTCTGCCAACTGAACACATTCGGGATTTTGATGAGGAGGAATACTTAGACGGTTTGGAGGAAAAGGACGTTTATTTGGTGGAGTGGCGACAAGGCGCCAAGGAGCCAAAAGGCGGGTGGCCGGTCTATGAAGCCTCCATCATCAAGCTAGCAGGTGCCTTTTCTCCAATATAATATTACTTTATTGTCGCTTATTTGTTAATCAAAATATGTAACTTAATCAATTATATTATGATGTACTTTAGCCTTTTTTTAATTATTCTGCCTCCTCAGAAAGGGAAAAAACTTTGCAAACAAAACTTAAGGAAATTGAAGAACAACTACCCAAGCCAGAGGTGCTTAAAAAAAAGTAAACCTTCTATGAAACTCCTTGAGGCCACAGAGGTGAGAGACGAACCAGCAGCTAAGAAAAAGGTGAGTGTTTTGCCACAGGTACACACACACACAGACATATATACTAATATATATATACCTGTTTTGTATATATATATGTATGTGTAACCCCCCCCCCCCCAACAGCCGTTTTGAATGTCTTTGTAATTCTCAGGTCTCAAGGTTGGCAAGTATGGATAGAACAGACTTTTCCCCGCAGCACGTTGTGTAATAAATACTCACAAAGAAAAGGGTGGCCGTTACAACTTATGTAACGTTTCATGCATCGGTTAAAACACTCGACTCCAGGTACACGACGCCCAGCTGGAAACACTTCACGCAAGTCGAGCTGCCCGAGATTCACATAATTTACATAAAATGTTAAATTTTTGTGATTTATGTCGTTATCAGGACGATAGATGTCTTATATCGGGATATGAGATTTTGGTCACATCGCACAGCCCTAGTTGAAGGTGTCTAAATAAATTGTGACTTGACTGTATACATACACACACACATACATTTGTGCTTATTGTTTATCTTTTTGAGAACAAGAATTTATTAGTTAAACAATTTGTTATTCAAAATTTTTTCCAACATTTTGCCATAACTGCTCTGAGATCATTCCTTCATACAGAATCACTAAGGTGGCTTTTAAAGAGAGAGTTTTTTGTTTCATTTTTTAGGCATACCCAACAGACCAACAAAACGATCTAAAGTTATGGAATGAAAAGAAAATTGAACATCTACAGCGTGTCATTAATCAGTTGAGAGAAGAGAACTCGAATCTAAAAAGAGAGAACGAGAGGCTGAAAAATGAAATACTTGAAAGTAAGTACTGTACTATTGTATGTGTTATGTGTGTGTTTACACTTGTTATATACAAAGACTATCAAAACCTATTCACATTTAATTTGACTTTCACAGAAATCCCACCTCTCCTTCAGGCTACAGAACATTTACTTACCAAGGTTAGAAACAAAGCACAGTTATGCTTCATTAATAATCACTAATTACAATGTTCCAAATTTCCTTGCCTTTTTAATCATTTTAAGGCCTTCTGGAGGTTCTTTTGGTTGTTTAGCATTAATGTTTGTGCCTATTTATTTCAGCCCATGAAAATGAATGCAAATCTTCCTGACGTAAGTAAAATCTAATCAATTTGTTTGTCATTATCATTAATTTTGTTGCTTTGTTGTTTTTGTGCAGTTTACAATCATATAAACCTAAAAAGCATCAGTCAGCAGTGTGCATAACCTAAACAGATTCTTGCTTTATTCACATAATATGTAGTTATATGTACTTGTACATTGTACCTAGGGTTGGAGCCACTTGGCACCGCCCCATTGTTGTGACAGCTCTGACTGTACTTGTACACTGCATCGGAACAGGGAACAGTCTGCCACATTAATGTATTTTTAAGCGACTTATTTCTAATACATCAGTTTTTCTCTCACAGATGTCAAAGTCTCAACCTGATGCTGCCCTCCCTCATTCTCCTAAAGTAAGTATTAGTTGTTGTGGTTTTTTACGCAGTGTCTGTGTCACGTGATATTATGTCACATGTTAAGCATAACTATTTAAATAATAACTGTTTTATAACAGATTTTCCAAAACACTAGCTATGTTTGTTGTCATTCACACCAGTACTACTAGTTATACATTGCTTAATAAGATTGTGTTTTTCAGCACGATATCTTGTTTTTCACAGGAAAAAAGGGAAAAATTTGTAGATGGAAAAATCTTCATAAAAGTTCTTTGTGCATTTTGTTTTCTATTTGTTAGAAAATTTACTATTTATTCAAGTTTTTTAAGGTATCTAATATTTTCATACCTAATATCCATGATCTAAATATTTTAAGAAATAGTAGTTTGTTTGTCAATTGAAAGTGTGTAGATCTTGCATTATTATGGTGTTATTTTATGATTATACACTCAAAGGCATTAAATGGTCTTAAAATGACAATGACATTACTTGTCGCAATTGTTTATGGGGCAATATACCGACCAACAAAAAGTAGTTATTGTTGTCACAAAACAGAAGGTTTTATGATTGATAAATACAAAAAAGAAATACATTTCATTTCTCTGACATTCATCTGATATTCAGTTACAATTCACACCACAGCTACCTGTACATGCAAAGTACTATACTGTAAATTTGAGACTGAAGAAGTCACTTGGATGAGTGACGAAACGTTTCTCCCACAAAACGCTACGTGAAGATGAACAGATTCAACTTTTGGAGATATACTGTAAATTATTTTGCACAAATACCTGTACTATTAATAACACATTTACTATATTACTTTTAGCCTGTGGATTTAAATGCAGATATCCTTAATGTAAGTTGTTATATCATGTTATTTTTATTGTTATTTATTTTATTTTACATTCAAATATCTCAAACTTCTTAGTTAAATAAGCTTGATTGCTAGTACATAAAGAATAGTTCACCTGTAGTCGGAAGGTTGCCGGTCTCGGTCGTTGTGTCCTTGGGCAAGACACTTCACCTACTACTGGTGGTGGTCAGAGGGCCCAGTGGCGCCAGTGTCCGGCAGCCTCACCTCTGTCAGTGCGTCCCATGGCGGCTGTGGCTACAATGTAGCTTGCCATCACCAGTGTGTGAATGGGTTGATGACTGAATGTGTAAGCGCTTTGGGACATTTTTGCAGGATGTATATGGTGAATTTATATGCATAGATACAGTCGTAGTGCTTGACACATGCACAGAGCAGTAGATGGACTAGGAGGGAAATAATTACAATCAGGATGTTGATTGCTGGTGTCAGTATATATATTTTAGAACAATGTTTTGTTTTTCACCCAAAATGAACTATATTGCTTCAGAAGAGATTTTTTACCCTACTGGATTCTTATATATTGTTTTGTTTTTTGCTTGTTTGTTTGTTGTTTTTTTCTCCAGAACATGTATGCTGTACCTATTTACTTGAATTGTATAGATATATTTATGTCATCAAAATATGTCACATGACTTAGAAGAAGGTTTAGATAGTTGTGCAACATTGTCACATTCTGATATTTATTCAGTGATTTTATGGCGGTCAATGCTATGTGTATTTTTTTTTTTAATTAAGTGTGCCTATGCCAAGAGGCACACTTATTACTATTCGTCGGATTTATTATTCTTATTATTAAGTGTGCCTATGCCAAGAGGCACACTTATTACTATTCCTCGGATTTATTATTAAGTGTGCCTATGCCAAGAGGCACACTTATTACTATTCGTCAGATTTATCCTACTTATTGTTTTCCTTTTTCCGCCTAAAATTTCGCCGCGTAACTCGCCCCACAGTTTTGAGACAAGCTTCATATATGTTACCTCATTTTGTGCGGCTGGATCTGGAATGGTGTGCTATGACTTTTGGTGTTTATGACTTTTATAGTTTTTTAAATATTAATATTTTAGTGAAAATTTTCCCGCGCTTATCTGCCGCACAGTTCTGACACAAGGGTTACATATGTTATATCATTTTGTGCGGCTGGAGCTGGACTAGTATGCTATGACTTTTGGTGTTTATGACTTTTATAGTTTTTTAAATATTAATATTTTAGTGCAAATTTAGAAAGATTCTACTTTTGGCGCCATAGAAACAGACTTCATTTGTGGTGTGTTGGCTCCATCTTTCGGTCCCATTGAAACAAATTTCAAACTTCATTTGTGGTGTGTTGGCTCTCTCTAGTGGTATGCCGGGAGTGGTACATCCTGTCTACCCTTATTTGGATACCGTAATGACGACAATATCAATGGCGCGCACATCGTCGCTGCTTTCAGGAACCATTGGAAGTTTTAAGGTTGCACGAATCATTGAATAGTTACGGTAACCGCAAGGGCGTATGCTTGGTGGAAAACTCCATATCCCACAATTCATAGCACACCTCTGCCGAGTCAAACAATGGCGGACACGTCTTCGTTTTAAATGTCTTTTATTAGAGTTTCTAGGTCACAAAATAAACTTTTAAGATATTTTCAGGCGAGAATGTAGGTGTGTAAACTTCAAATATCTGCTCGTTTTGTCAAAACATCCCATATTAGCAACAGTTCTCTGAGGATGTTACTGCTAGCCGGCTAACTAGCTAGCGTGGCTGGCTAGCTAGTGCGGCTAGCGTCCCTTCGCTATAAAGCACCCGGGCTTGGCTTACAGTGAGGCGGCAGACACTGGTTTCACCACCCGATCGCTCACCAGAGTCTGTGTCTCAGCTGGACTTATTTTTCGTTTATATGAGCCGATGATGCTGGTCGATGTGGAAAAAATAAGAGTTGTTTGGTGGTGGCTAACGCGGAGCTACAACAGGGGGCAGCTATCCACCGGCGTGTGACAGAAAAAACATGCGGGGAACGAGACATACGAGGCGGCGAGGCGACCGCCGATCGACCGGTGGTAACGCGGAGCTCAATCGTGGATCAGGGAAACCGAAGGCAGGAGCGTGAGGTGAACTGAATTTCAGGTAAGAAGTTATGAACTGCACTCTATTTGGGTCAGATATAAACCGAGTTTAGGTGTAGTTTATTTTCGTTGTGCTGACCTTTTACAATCGTACTGCGTGCCAGCTAGCACGACGGGAGTTTCTATACAGCTGTGTGCGCGCTAAGTTACTGACGTTGAACTTTATTTTATTCATAAGGGTTAGTTCGTGAGAGTTGCCGTACAAACGGAATCGTCCCACATTCAGAGAAAATATTACGATTTATTCTGTCATTACGAAGCCTCCCCTGTCATTCTCTCGCCTGTTGCAACTTCAATCGTGAAACTGATCAATGATCGGCTTTTCGCTCTTGTTTATCGCGCTAAACAACAGCAGCACATTTAAGCTTGATCAGCTGTTGTTAGAATTCATTTGATTTTAATTTCTAGTATCAGCTGATGTTTGCTGGAGCCACAGCTGAAAAAAAGGGCTGGTCCAAACCAGGAGATGTCCTTACTGAACCATCAGAGCTGAACTGGTGATGGAGAAACAGGTTTACCCTTTAGGTGACATGAATGAGTTGAAGGGAAGTTATGAACTGTTTCTGAGAGACAAATAAACACCAAGCTCCTGTTTTTGTGTAGCTGACAGCTGGTAACTGTGCAGGAGCGGATCTAGCAAAGCTTTTGCCAGGGGGCCAGGTAGGGCATTAACAGGGAAAGGGGGACACAAAGATATACTTTTCTTTCTTACTCTCATATAAAATATTTAGCTTTTTATTAAATAGTTATCTGCGTCTTACAACCAAAGTTTGTATAATAATACACAAGATTGGCTGTAGACCATTGTTCATCTTTCAGAACACTGTGTAAAAATAACAAAAAACAAAAAGTGAATGCAAAAGTGCATAAATATTTATTTTACGTGTTTGATGTGTGTGGCGGGGCGTGGTCTGCAGTGCCGCTGCAGGGGAGGTGGACCTACCTGAGCGGCATCTGCAATCACGCCTCTCGGGTGTAGTCTGTGCTCTCTCGGCTGTTTTTTGGGTGTGTGTCGGGCTGTGAGTTGAAAAGCTACAGCCAGCTGTGTGGGTACACCAACCATGTGTGAAAAGTGGTCCATAACGTAATGCTTCAAAGCATGTTCGTGCAAACATTGTCGGGTCTGCCGTGGTACAATGGGACTTCTGCTCATGAACCTGTGTGCACAGCGTCTGCAAATCGGGGCTGTACAAAGTCACTTCATCTTTACCCAAAACTGTAAGCTGTCATCTGTGAAGCGTGAGCGGTGTTTGTTTTTACCATAGTTCATGGTGGAGAATGGCTGCTCTTCTCAGTTTTGCTCTCTGTAGCCGTATGAATGGCAAACTACACTGATTAGCAGCGGCATAGGCACACTTAAAATTTCTTCTGAAATTTTCGCTTTCTAGTTATTAAGTGTGCCTATGCCAAGAGGCACACTTATTACTATTCGTCGGATTTATTATTATGTGTGCCTATGCCAAGAGGCACACATCTTACTATTCCTCGGATTTATTGTGTGGATGCCCTCAAAGGGCTTCCACACTATTGAGTTCCTGTTTCTCTTTATTGTGTGGATGCCTTAAAAGGCATCCACACTATTGAGTTCCTGTTTCTCTTTATTCTTTATTATTCTAGTTGCTTCCGTACACTTTTTGGCACTTAACTACTCCCTCAGTTTTCAGGCGATTTTCTCAGTTCAAACTCTAAACTGTTCTGCTCTTTCTGCTAATGTGTGCTATGACTTTTGGTGTTTATTACTATTATACTTTTTAAAATATTACACTTTTTTCCTTTAATTTGTCCCATTGAAATGAATGGGAAACTTCCACAATTCTGCTAAAACTTTCTTGGTTTTGAAACTTAACTGCTTCCTCATACTTTCACCTAGAAACTCCATTCAAACTTTAAAACGTTCTCAGATTATTGGGCTATTCCTGTGTGATTCAGCTTTTTCAGATCTTCTACCGTTTTAATCTTATACCTCTTTAAGTTTTCAGTTCCAAAATTGTGATTTTTCAGAAAATACATGCGTTGCTATGGTTGCTATGCAATTAACTCAGAGTGAGTGCTGGTCTGTTCTGAATTTTCTCTTCATGTCCGAACAACTTCTTGCTACTCGCTCAATTTACACTCAACCCCCACAAATTATACATCAAAACGTAGGTATTTCTGCTGGCTTTCAGACAATGTCACTATCTTTATTGTGAGATTTACCGTTTTTTCGCAATTTGCCTCGAAGTAACACAAGGTGTGACAAGTCCCCATTCAAAGTCTATGTGGAGGTTTTGAAATTCAGAGCTGAAATTCTGTAACAGGAGGCATTTTCAAATCGCCATATCTAATTAACAAAGCAAAGTTAGGACATGAGGCTTGTGCCAATATATCTTCAGACACTGCTGACACTCACAGTGGAAGCAGTTTTTACAATTATCTTACCGTTGAGCAATGAATTACGTTTGTTTGAGGGGTGGAAATCTGTCCTTCTCTCAGTCTTCAAACTCTGGAAATGAAGCCGTTTCTTCTCTCGTCATATCTCCGCGACGGAGGTACAAAGAGCTATGAAAATCGCAGTCAGAATACACCAAAGTCCGCTGATTCACCCAGTACAAGAATTATGCTGCTAGCCCTCCTAGTTTTTGAGTTACACGACGTTTTGTAACTCCAAAAACCGGCGCTTTTCGCCGCTCACCGCGATCTATTTTCTGACTGCTCATCTCTATGTTTTTCAGCCGCCTGCCCCCTTGCCAGGTGGCGCAATCAGTAATGACACGGCTCTGCAACTCAAAGGTCGCGGGTTCAATCCCACCTTGGTCAAAAAAAAATTTTTCACTACAAATTGATACACTATCACAGACCTGTAATTTATATTGATCATTTATTACAATTTTGCAAAGTTTTATAATTTTAGCAGCTTTTCTAATATGGACCGAAATACATACAAGTACCCAGACAGCAGACAGAGGCAGTAACTCTGATTGGTGAATTTGAGCAGAATCAGGTTGTTCTTTCATTTCATTTCTTTATTTATTTCACACATGGTTCATCGTGTTTCTTTTTCTACATACAGAAGCTTCTGCCTCTTTTCAGCAGAAATTCTGCCTCTTTTCAGCAGAAATTCTGCTCATTCACCTCTTTTCAGAGATGAAGCAGACAGAGGCAGTACCTCTGATTGGTGAATTTCAGCAGAACCAGGTTGTTCTTTCATTTCATTTATTTATTTATTTATTTCACACATGGTTGAACAGTGTTTCTTTTTCTACATACAGAACCTTCTGCCTCTTTTCAGCAGAAATTCTGCTCATTCACCTCTTTTCAGCGCAACGTTCTGCTTCTTTGCCTCTTTTCTGCAGAAATTCTGCTGATTCATCTCTTTTCTGCTCATTTCAGCCTTTTCATGTTTTTCAATGCTTTCATCTTTTTCAAATCATAGAGTTAAAATGACTGCAATTTCATAGTATTTTGAGGAATTCCTTTTGTTATAGTATTACTTCTAAGTTATAGTATTTCTGCTTTGTCATAGTATTTGTACTGTAACATAGTATTTCTGCCAAATCATAGTATTACTGCTATTTCATAGTATATGAGTGAAATTACAGTGTTTCTGCAAAAACATTGTATTTCTGCTACTGTATTTCCGCTGTATTACGTAGTGGCAAAGTAGGAGGCTGACTGTTACTAAGTGCATCAGTGTACATAGGTCATCTCTTGTGTTGGAGTGCCCTCTTGTGGCGCCTTTTGGGTAGTGCCTTAGTAAACGTGAAGACTGCAAAGTAGTGGTATCACACTGGTTTGTAGTGGAGGAATTTGTTGCCAGTTTCTTTCATCTTTAATCCGTATTCATGTTGTAATATGGAAGTTTTGGCACAAATACCTATATTTGGTATACTTTAGCTTCTTCACCCCTTTTCTGCAAAATTTTCAGCCTTTTCACCTCTTATCAGCACAATAAATTTGCAGAAATATATACAAGTACACAGCCTGATGAAGCAGACAGAAGCAGTACCTCTGATTGGTGAATTTGAGCAGAACCAGGTTGTTCTGCCTCTTTTCAGCAGAAATTGTGCTGATTCACCTCTTTTCAGCGCAATGTTCTGCTTCTTTGCCTCTTTTCTGCAGAAATTCTGCTGATTTACCTCTTTTCTGCGAAATTTTCAGCCCTTTTACGTGTTATCAGGACAATTCTCAGCAGCTTCTGCTCATTCCACCATAATTGTCAGTCTCTCCATCTCTTCCTTTCTCAGAGTGAGTTTGGCACAGTGAGATGAGTTGCTGCCTTGAAACCAGGAGGGCCAGGTTCAAATCCTGCTTAGGACAGCATTTTTTTTTTCACAACCATACAACTTTTGCTACTTTTCATCTTTTTCAGCTTTTCAGCAGACAGCTGCAGCGTTAAAGCATCCACACAGCATTTTCGCAGGAAATGCAATTTTTTCTAGTTCTTTATTATTCTTGGGGGTTTCCGTACGTTTTTTGCCGCTTAACTACTTCCTCAGTTTTCAGCCGATTTTCTCAGTTCAAACTCTAAACTGTTCTGCTATTTCTGCTAATGTGTGCTATGACTTTTGGTGTTTATTACTATTATACTTTTTAAAATATTACACTTTTTTCCTTTAATTTGTCCCATTGAAATGAATGGAAATCTTCAGAAATTCTGCTAAAACTTGCATGTTTTTGAAACTTAACTACTTCCTCATACTTTCACCTAGAAACTCCATTCAAACTTTAAAATGTTCTCAGATTATTGGGCTATTCCTGTATGATTCAGCTTTTTCAGATCTTCTACCGTTTTAATTTTATACCTCTTTAAGTTTTCAGTTGCAAAATTGTGATTTTTCAGAAAATACATGCGTTGTTATGGTTGCTATGCAATTAACTTACAGTGTACACTCATCCATTCTGAATTTTCTCTTCATGTCTGAACAACTTCTTGCTACTCGCTCAATTTCCACTCAACCCCCACAAATTATACTTCAGAACGTAGGTATTTTTGCTGGCTTTCAGAAAATGTCACTATCATTGTTGTGGGACTTACAGATGTTTTGCAAATCTCCTCAGAGTAACATAAAGTCTCAAAACTTTCCATAGAGAGTCAATGGACAGTTTGTTCAAAATCAGCGCTGGATTTCTCTAATGAGAGGCATTTTCAAATCGTCATATCTCCTTAATGAAACAAAGTTGAGGCATGACGCTTGTGCCAATATATCTTCAGACATCCCTGATGCTCACAATTCAATACTTTTTTCTCACCTATTACCGTTTGGCCATGAATTACATTTGTTTGAGGGTAGGAAATTCGTGCCTTGCTCTGATCTCTTCAGATTTCAAACTCTGGAAATGAGGCACTTTTTTCTCTCGTCATATCTTTTTGATGGATTTCAACAGAGACCTGAAAATTTCCATGACTGTTCACCAATGCCTGCTGTTTCTTACGGTGAAAGAATGATTTTGATGCTCCATATAGATTTAGAGTTACAAAACGTTGTTTGGGGGCAAGTCAATGCAGTTTTGCTTCGCCTCTACTCAGTTACAGTGTATTACAAGTCATATATCTTCAATAATTTATATTTTATCTCTAAATTATGAAGACCTCCAGATTCCCCCATCTCTTCTGAACAAAACGATGTCAGAATGAGCGTTGTAGCCCCTACGGTTAGGAAATTATGGCCATTTGTTCGAGGGGAATCCTGAATGGGAGAAATACACTGCAGAAAACCCATAGCTCTCTGTGTGTCTGTGTGTGTAAGTGCTGATTACAGCAGGTGCAGCCAATTTAGCTGACCTAGATATACCAAGCCCAGACTCTTAACAGCCACTGCTCCCTTTGCTCTCTGTGTATGTGTGTGTGTGTGTATCAATATTTCTCCCATGTTAAAGTATTACTCCTCCATAATAGTATTTGTGCTAAATCAAAGTACTTCTACTACATCTTAGTACTTCTGCTCAATCACAGTATTTCTGCTAAATCATAGTATTTTTGAAAAATCATGGTATTTGTGCCAAATCATGGTTTTGGGGCCAAACCAATAATATTTATTTCATGTTATGAGATTACTACTAAGTGGGGGAATGTCTGTTATGTTATAGTATATGTGCTGAATATAGTATATCTGCCAAATCATAGTATTTATCTCAAATTATAGTATTTATGGAAAATTACAGTATTTCTGCTAAAAATCAGAAATAGTACCTTTTAGCAGAAATTTCTGTCAAAAGATATCATTTATATTAAAACATAGTATTTCTGCTAAATCATACTATTTGTGCCAAATCATAGTATTTGTACTAAGTCATAGTACTTGTGCCAAATCATAGTATTTGTACCCAATCATAGTATTTCTGCCATATCATCGTATTTGTGCCAAATCATGGTATTTTTTTTTGCCAAATCATAGTATTTGTACTAAGTCATAGTACTTGTGCCAAATCATAGCATTTGTACCCAATCATAGTATTTCTGCCATATCATCGTATTTGTGCCAAATCATAGTATTTGTACTAAGTCATAGTACTTGTGCCAAATCATAGTATTTGTACCCAATCATAGTATTTCTGCCATATCATTGTATTTGTGCCAAATCATGGTATTTTTTTGCCAAATCATGGTATTTGTGCCAAATCATGTTATTTGTGCCCAATTAAAATTTCTGTTATGTTATAGTATTACTACTAAATCGTAGAATTTCTGTTATGTGATAGTATATCTGCTGATTATAGTATATGTGCCAAATCATAGTATTTATAGCAAATCATAGTATTTATCCCAAATCATAATATTTATGCAAAATTACAGTATTTCTGCTAAAAGCAGAAATAGTACCTTTTAGCAGAAATTTATATCAAAAGATATTATTTATGTTAAAACATAGTGTTTCTGCTAAATCATAGTATTAGTGCCAAATCATAGTATTTGTACTAAGCCATAGTACTTGTGCCAAATCATAATATTTGTACCCAATCATAGTATTTCTGCCAAATCATGGTATTTGTGCCAAATCATGGTATTTTTTTGCCAAATCATGGTATTTGTGCCAAATTAGAGTATTTGTGCCCAATTAAAATTTCTGTTATGTTATAGTATTACTACTAGGTCGTAGAATTTCTGTTATGTTATAGTATATCTGCTGATTATAGTATATGTGCCAAATCATAGTATTTATAGCAAATCATAGTATTTGTGCCCAAACATAGTATTTCTGCCAAATTGTAGTATTTGTGCAAAAACATAGAATGTCTGCAAAATCACAGTATATCTGTTATGTTATAGTATTACTACTAAGGCATAGTATTTCTACCAAATCATAGTATTCCTTCAATATCATAGTATTACTGCAATTTCATAGTATTTGAGAGAAATCGTAGTATTTGTGCAAAAACATACTGTGTCTGCAAAATCACAGTTTATCTGTTATGTTATAGTATTACTACTAAGGCATAGTATTTCTACCTAATCATAGTATTCCTTCAAAATCATAGTATTACTGCAATTTCATAGTATTTGAGCAAAATCGTAGTATTTGTGCAAAAACATACTATGTCTGCAAAATCACAGTATATCTGTTATGTTATAGTATTACTAATAAGGCATAGTATTTCTACCAAATCGTAATATTCCTTCTAAATCATAGTATTACTGCAATTTCATAGTATTTGAGCGAAATCGTAGTATTTGTACTAAATCATGGTATTTGTGACAAATCATAGTGTTTTTTGCAAATCATATTATTAGAACCAAAACATTGTATTTGTACGAAGTCATAGTATTTCTTCTAAATCATAGTATTTCACCCAAATCTCAGTAGTTGTGCTAAAACCCAGTATTATTGCCAAATCGTAGTATTTGTACTGAAACATAGTATTTCTGCCAATAAGAGTATTTGTACTAAATCATAGTACTTGTCCCAAATCATAGTATTTCTGCCATATTGTGCTAGTTGTGCAAAAACATAGGCTGTCTGCAAAATTATAGTATATCTATTATGTTATAGTATTACTACTAAGTCGTAGACTTTCTGTTTTGTTATAGTATATCTGCTGAATATAGTATATGTGCCAAATCATAGTATTTATAGCAAATCATTGTATTTGTGCTAAAACATAGTATTTCTGCCACATTATAGTATTTGTGTAAAACCAGAATGTCTGCAAAATCATCATATAACTGTGATGTTATGGTTTTTACTACTAATGCATAGTATTTCTGCAAAATCATAGTATTTTTGCAGAAACATAGTACTCCTGGTAAATCATAGTATTTCTACTAAATAATAGTATTTCTGCCAGATCATATTATTTGTTTCAAATCATAGCATTCGAACCAAATCATAGTATTTGTGCCAAAACATTGTATTTGTACAAAGTCATAATATTTCTTCTAAATCATAGTATTTCAATCAAATCTCAGTAGTTGTGCTAAAATGCAGTATTATTGCCAAATCATAGTATTTGTACCCAAACATATCAGTTCAACTTATTTAACTCTTCTCAACAGCCCAACACCTCTTCTTCACCCCGTTTCAGCAGAATTGTGAGTTTTTTCACCCCTTTTCAGCACAAATCCCAGCTTTTTCAGGTGTTTTCAACAGAAATCTCTTTTTTAGCAGAAATTCTGCTGATTCACCCTTTTTCAGTGCAATGTTCTACTTCTTTACCTCTTTTCAGTAGAAATTCTGCTGATTCACCTATTTTAAGCAGAATTTTCAGCCTTTCACCTCTTATCAGTACAAATCTCAGTATCTTCTGCTCTTTTCAGAAGGAACCTTTTCACCTCTTTTCAGTACATATTTTAAATTCTTTACCCCTTTTAAGCAGAATGTTTGCATTTTCACCTCTTTTCAGCAAATGATTCTGCTTCTTCACCTGTTTTCAGCAGAATTTTTCAGTTTCTTTACTGCCATACAATTTTTGCAGCTTTTCAAAATTTTCAGTGATTTTCAGCAGACAGCTTCAGCGTTCCGGCATCCACACAGCATTTTCGCAGGAAATGCAAATTTTTCTAGTTATTCTTCTTCTTATTGTGTGGATGCCCTAAAGGGCTTCCACACTATTGTTTTCCTGTTTCTCTTTATTCTTTATTATTCCTCTAGTTGCTTCCGTACGTTTTTTGCCGATTAACTACTCCCTCAGTTTTCAGCCGATTTTCTCAGTTCAAACTCTAAACTGTTCTGCTCTTTCTGCTAATGCCAGCTATGACTTTTGGTGTTTATTACTATTATACTTTTTAAAATATTACACTTTTTTCCTTTAATTTGTCCCATTGAAATGAATGGAAAACTTCCACAATTCTGCTAAAACTTGCTTGTTTTTGAAACTTAACTGCTTCCTCATACTTTCACCTAGAAACTCCATTCAAACTTTAAAATGTTCTCAGATTATTGGGCTATTCCTGTGTGATTCAGCTTTTTCAGATCTTCTACCGTTTTAATTTTATACCTCTTTAAGTTTTCAGTTGCAAAATTGTGATTTTTCAGAAAATACATGCGTTGCTATGGTTGCTATGCAATTAACTCAGAGTGAGTGCTGGTCTGTTCTGAATTTTCTCTTCATGTCCGAACAACTTCTTGCTACTCGCTCAATTTCCACTCAACCCCCACAAATTATACATCAAAACGTAGGTATTTTTGCTGGCTTTCAGACAATGTTACTGTCTTTATTGTGAGATTTACCGTTTTTTCGCAATTCACCTCGAAGTGACACATGGTCAGGTTACTTCCCATTCAAAGGCTATAGGGAGGTTTTGAAATTCAGAGCTGAAATTCTGTAACAGGAGGCATTTTAAAATCGCCATATCTCTTGAACAAAGCAAAGTTAGGACATGAGGCTTGTGCCAATATATCTTCAGACACTGCTGACACTCACAGTGGAATCAGTTTTTACAATTATCTTACCGTTGAGCAATGTATTACGTTTGTTTGAGGGGTGGAAATCTGTCCTTCTCTCAGTCTTCAAACTCTGGAAATGAAGCCGTTTCTTCTCTCGTCATATCTCCGCGACGGAGGTACAAAGAGCTATGAAAATCGCAGTCAAAATACACCAAAGTCCGCTGATTCACCCAGTACAAGAATTATTCTGCTAGCCCTCCTAGTTTTTGAGTTACACGACGTTTTGTAACTCCAAAAACCGGCGTTTTTCGCCTCTCACCGCGATCTATTTCTGATTGCTGATCTACTTGTTTTTCAACCACCCCCCCCCTTCCCAGGTGGCGCAATCAGTAATGACACGGCTCTGCACCTCAAAGGTCCTGGGTTCAATCCCACCTTGCTTCAACATTTTTTTTTCATTATAAATTTATACACTATCACAGACCTGTCATTTATATTGATCATTTATTACAATTCTGCAAAGTTTTATCATTTTAGCAGCTTTTCTAATATGGACCGAAATACATACAAGTACCCAGCCTAATGAAGCACACAGAGGCAGTAGCTCTGATTGGTGAATTTGAGCAGAATCAGGTTGTTCTTTCATTTCATTTCTTTATTTATTTCACACATGGTTCATCCTGTTTCTTTTTCTACATACAGAACCTTCTGCCTCTTTTCAGCAGAAATTCTGCCTCTTTTCAGCAGAAATTCTGCTCATTCACCTCTTTTCAGTGCAACGTTCTGCTTCTTTGCCTCTTTTCAGCAGAAATTCTGCTCATTCACCTCTTTTCAGCGCAACGTTCTGCTTCTTTGCCTCTTTTGTGCAGAAATTCTGCTGATTCATCTCTTTTCTGCTCATTTCAGCCTTTTCACCTTTTTCAATGCTTTCATCTTTTTCAAATCATAGAGTTCAAATCAAAATATAGTATTTTTACCAAAGCATTGTATTTGTACGGAGTACAGTATTTCTGCCAAATCATAGAATTACTGCAATTTCATAGTATTTTGAGGAATCCCTTTTGTTATAGTATTACTTCTAAGTCATAGTATTTCTGCTTTGTCATAGTATTTGTACTGAAACATTGTATTTCTGCCAAATCATAGTATTACCGCTATTTCACAGTATTTGAGTTAAATTACAGTGTTTCTGCAAAAACATTGTATTTCTGCTACTGTATTTCCGCTGTATTACGTAGTGGCAAAGTAGGAGGCTGACTGTTACTAAGTGCATCAGTGTACATAGGTCATCTCTTGTGTTGGAGTGCCCTCTTGTGGCGCCTTTTGGGTAGTGCCTTACTAAATGTGAAAATGTGAACACTGCAAAGAAGTGGTATCAGACTGGTTTGTAGTGGAGGAATTTGTTGCCAGTTTCTTTCATCTTTAATCCGTATTCCTGTTGTAATGTAGTAGTACCACAATATGGTAGAAACACTATGTTTTGGCACAAATACTTTGATTTGGTATACTTTAGCTTCTTCACCCCTTTTCAGCACAAATTCCAGCTTTTTTGGCTGTTCTCAGAAAAAAAAAAACTCTTTTCAGCAGAAACTCTGCTGATTCATCTCTTTTCAGCGCAAGTTTCTGCTTCTTTGCCTCTTTTATGCAGAAATTCTGCTGATTCACCTCTTTTCTGCAAAATTTTCAGCCTTTTCACCTCTTATCAGCACAATTCTCAGCCGCTTCTGCTCATTCCACCATAATTGTCAGTCTTTCCATCTCTTTCCTTGTGAGAGTGAGTTTGGCACAGTGAGATGAGTCTCTGCCTTGAGCCCAGGAGGGCCAGGTTCGAATCCTCCTCAGGGAGGCATTTTTTTTCACACCACCATAAACTTTTTGCAACTTTTCATCTTTTTCAGCTTTTCAGCAGACAGCTTCAGCGTTAAGGCATCCACACAGCATTTTCGCAGGAAATGCAAATTTTCTAGTTATTGTGTGGATGCCCTATAAGGGCTTCCACACTATTGAGTTCCTGTTTCTCTTTAATCTTTATTGTGTGGATGCCTCAAGGCATCCACACTATTGTGTTCCTGTTTCTCTTTATTGTGTGGATGCCCTAAAAGGGCTTCCACACTATTGAGTTCCTGTTTCTCTTTATTCTTTATTATACTTTATTCTGGTTGCTTCCGTACGTTTTTTGCCGCTTAACTACTCCCTCAGTTTTCAGCCGATTTTCTCAGTTCAAACTTTAAAAAAATTCTGCTCTTTCTGCTAATGTAGGCTATGACTTTTGGTGCTCATAACTTCTATACTTTTTGAGATATTGAATTTTTTATGCAATATTTTTTGCCCATTTCTGCCATATTATCAGTGGCCTCACTGATTTTCCTTGCCGTGATGACCTGTGTTTTAGCTCAGTGAGATGAGCATCCGTTCTCAGACTGGGAGGCCGGGGTTCAAATCCCGCTTATGGCAACATTTCTTTCAGTTAACAGTTAAACTTTTTTAACTCAATTTCAGCTTTTTCACCCCTTTTCAGCAAAATTTTCAGTTTTTTCACCACTTTTCAGCACAAATCCCAGCTTTTTCTGCTGTTTTCAGCAAAAACCTCTTTTCAGCAGAATTCTGAAAAGAGTTCTGCAGAACTCTTTTCAGCAGAAATTCTGCTCATTCAACTCTTTTCAGCAGAATTTTCACCTCTTTTCAGCCCAAATTCTGCATATTCACCTCTTCTGCAAAGTTTTCAGCCTTTTCACCTCTTATTAGCACAAATCTCAGCTGTTTTCAGAAAAAAACTCTTTTGAGCAGAAATTCTGCTGTAGCTCTGTAGCTCTGTAGCTCAGTAGCTCTGATTGGTGAATTTGAGCAGAATCAGGTTGTTCTTTCATTTCATTTCTTTATTTCACACATGGTTTATCGTGTTTCTTTTTCTACATACAGAACCTTCTGCCTCTTTTCAGCAGAAATTCTGCCTCTTTTCAGCAGAAATTCTGCTCATTCACCTCTTTTCAGCGCAACGTTCTGCTTCTTTGCCTCTTTTCTGCAGAAATTCTGCTGATTCATCTCTTTTCTGCAATGCTTTCATCTTTTTCAAATCATAGAGTTCAAATCAAAATATAGTATTTTTACCAAAGCATTGTATTTGTACGAAGTACAGTATTTCTGCCAAATCATAGAATTACTGCAATTTCATAGTATTTTGAGGAATCCCTTTTGTTATAGTATTACTTCTAAGTCATAGTATTTCTGCTTTGTCATAGTATTTGTACTGAAACATAGTATTTCTGCCAAATCATAGTATTACTGCTATTTCATAGTATTTGAGTGAAATTTCAATGTTTCTGCAAAAACATTGCATTTCTGCTACTGTATTTCCGCTGTATTACGTAGTGGCAAAGTAGGAGGCTGACTGTTACTAAGTGCATCAGTGTACATAGGTCATCTCTTGTGTTTGAGTGCCCTCTTGTGGCGCCTTTTGGGTAGTGCCTTAGTAAATGTCAACAATGCAAAGAAGTGGTATCAGACTGGTTTGTAGTGGAGGAATTTGTTGCCAGTTTATTTCATCTTTAATCCGTATTCATGTTGTAATGTAGTAGTACCACAATATGGCAGAAGCACTATGTTTTGGCACAAATACTTTGATTTGGTATACTTTAGCTTCTTCACCCCTTTTCAGCAAAATTTTCATTTTTTTCACCCGTTTTCAGCACAAATTCCAGCTTTTTTGGCTGTTTTCAGAAAAAAAAAACTCTTTTCAGCAGAAACTCTGCTGATTCATCTCTTTTCAGCGCAAGTTTCTGCTTCTTTGCCTCTTTTCTGCAGAAATTCTGCTAAATCACCTCTTTTCTGCAAAGTTTTCAGCCTTTTCACCTCTTATCAGCACAATTCTCAGCAGCTTCTGCTCATTTCAGCAGAATTGTCCTTCTCTCCACCTCTTCTTTGTAAGAATGACTTTGGCTTAGGGAAATGAATAGCTACCTTGAGACCAGGAGGGCCAGGTTCGAATCCTGCTCAGGGCGGCATTTGTTTTTTTCCCCACCATACAACTTTTTCCAACTTTTCATCGTTTTCAGCTTTTCAGCAGACAGCTTCAGCGTTAAGGCATCCACACAGCATTTTCGCAGGAAATGCAAATTTTTCTAGTTATACTTTATTCTGGTTGCTTCCGTACGTTTTTTGCCGCTTAACTACTCCCTCAGTTTTCAGCCGATTTTCACCATTCAAACTCTATACTGTTCTGCTCTTTCTGCTGACGTAGGCTATGACTTTTGGTGTTTATTACTATTATACTTTTTAAAATATTACACTTTTTTCCTTTAATTTGTCCCATTGAAATGAATGGGAAACTTCCACAACTCTGCTAAAACTTGCTTGGTTTTGAAACTTAACTACTTCCTCATACTTTCACCTAGAAACTCCATTCAAACTTTAAAACGTTCTCAAAGTATTGGGCTATTCCTGTCTGAATCAGCTTTTTCAGACCTTCTACCGTTTTAATCTGATCTCTCTTTAAGTTTTCAGTTGCAAAATTGTGATTTTTCAGAAAATACATGCGTTGCTATGGTTGCTATGCAATTAACTCAGAGTGTGTGCTGGTCTTTTCTGAATTTTCTCTTCATGTCCGAACAACTTCTTGCTACTCGCTCAATTTCCACTCAACCCACGCAAATTATACATCAAAACGTAGATATTTCTGCTGGCTTTCAGAAAATGTCACTATCATTGTTGCGGAACTTATAGATGTTTTGCAAATCTCCTCAGAGTAACACAAAGTTTGAAAGCTCTCTATAGAAACTCAATGGAGAGTTTCTTCAAAATCAGCGCTGGATTTCTGTAATGAGAGGCATTTTCAAATTGTCATATCTCCTTAACGAAACAAAGTTGAGACATGACGCTTGTGCCAATATATCTTCAGACACTCCTGATGCTCACAATTCAAGAATTTTTTCCTCACCTATTACCGTTTGGCCATGAATTACACTTGTTTGAGGATAGGAAATTTGTCCCTCGCTCAGATTTCTTCAGATTTCAAACTCTGGAAATGAGGCACTTTTTTCTCTCGTCATATCTTTTTGATGGATTTCAACAGAGACCTGAAAATTTCCATGACTGTTCACCAAAGCCTGCTGTTTCTTACGGTGAAAGAATCATTTTGATGCTCCATATAGATTTAGAGTTACAAAACGTTGTTTGAGGGCAAGTCAAGGCAGTTTTGCTTTGCCTCTACTCAGTTACAGTGTATTACAAGTCATATATCTTTAATAATTTATATTTTATCTCTGAATTATGAAGACCTCCAGATTCCCCCATCTCTTCTGAACAAAACGGTGTCAGAATGACCGTTCTAGCCCCTACGGTTAGGAAATTATGGCCATTTGTTCGAGGGGAATCCTGAATGTGAGAAATACACTGAAGAAAACCCATAGCTCTCTCTGTGTCTGTGTGTGTAAGGGCTGATTACAGCAGGTGCAGCCAATTTAGCTGACCTAGATATACCAAGCCCAGACTCTTAACAGCCCCTGTACACTTTGCTCTCTGTGTATGTGTGTGTCTGTGTGTATCAATATTTCTCCCATGTTAAAGTATTACTCCTCCATAATAGTATTTGTGCTAAATCAAAGTACTTATACTACATCTTAGTACTTCTGCTCAATCATAGTATTTCTGCTAAATCATAGTATTTTTGAAAAATCATGGTATTTGTGCCAAATCATGGTTTTGGGGCAAAACCATAATATTTATTTTATGTTATAGTATTACTACTAAGTAGAGGAATATCTGTTATGTTATAGTATATTTGCTGAATATAGTATATCTGCCAAATCATAGTATTTATCCCAAATCATAGTATTTATGCAAAATTACAGTATTTCTGCTAAAAAGAAGAAATAGTACCTTTTAGCAGAAATTTCTGTCAAAAGATATTATTTATGTTAAAACATAGTAGTTCTGCTAAATCATAGTATTTGTGCCAAATCATAGTACTTGTGCCAAATCATAGTACTTGTGCCAAATCATAGTATTTGTACCCAATCATAGTATTTCTGCCATATCATGGTATTTGTGCTAAATCATGGTATTTTTTTGCCAAATCATGTTATTTGTGCCAAATCATGTTATTTGTGCCCAATTAAAATTTCTGTTATGTTATAGTATTACTACTAAGTCGTAGAATTTCTGTTATGTTATAGTATATCTGCTGATTATAGTATATGTGCCAAATCATAGTATTTATAGCAAATCATAGTATTTGTGCCCAAAGATAGTATTTCTGCCAAATTGTAGTATTTGTGCAAAAACATAGAATGTCTGCAAAATCATAGTATGTCTGTCATGTTATAGGATTACTACTAAGGCATAGTATTTCTACCAAATCATAGTATTCCTTCAAAATCATAGTATCACTGCAATTTCATAGTATATGAGCAAAATCGTAGTATTTGTGCAAAAACATACTATGTCTGCAAAATAACAGTATATCTGTTATGTTGTAGTATCACTACAAAGGCATAGTATTTCTACCTAATCATAGTATTCCTTCAAAATCATAGTATTACTGCAATTTTGTAGTATTTGAGCAAAATCGTAGTATATGTGCAAAAACATACTATGTCTGCTAAATCACAGTATATCTGTTATGTTATTGTATTACTACTAAGGCATAGTATTTCTACCAAATCATAGTATTCCTTCAAAATCATAGTATTACTGCAATTTCATAGTATTTGAGCGAAATTGTATTATTCGTGCAAAAACATATTGTCTGTTAAATCACAGTATATGTGGTATGTTATAGTATTACTACTAAGGCATAGTATTTCTACCTAATCATAGTATTCCTTCAAAATCATAGTACTACTGCAACTTCATAGTATTTGAGAAAAATCGTAGTATTTGTGAAAAAACCATACTATGTCTGCAAAATCACAGTATATCTGTTATGTTATAGTATTACTACTAAGGCATAGTATTTCTGCCAATAAGAGTATTTGTACTAAATCATAGTACTTGTGCCAAATCATAGTATTTCTGCCATATTGTGCTAGTTGTGCAAAAACATAGACTGTCTGCAAAATCATAGTATATCTATTATGTTATAGTATTACCACTAAGTCGTAGACTTTCTGTTTTGTTATAGTATATCTGCTGAATATAGTATATGTGCCAAATCATAGTATTTATAGCAAATCATAGTATTTGTGCTAAAACATAGTATTTCTGCCACATTATAGTATTTGTGTAAAACCAGAATGTCTGCAAAATCATCATATATCTGTGATGTTATAGTATTACTACTAAGGCATAGTCTTTCTGCAAAATCATAGTATTTTTGCAGAAACATAGTGTTTCTACTAAATAATAGTATTTCTGCCAAATCATAGCATTCGAACCAAATCATAGTATTTGTGCCAAAACATTGTATTTGTACAAAGTCATACTATTTCTTCTAAATCATAGTATTTCAATCAAATCTCAGTAGTTTTGCTAAAACGCAGTATTATTGTCAAATCATAGTATATGCACCCAAACATATCAGTTCAACTTATTTAACTCTTCTCAACAGCCCAACACCCCTCCTTCACCCCGTTTCAGCAGAATTGTGAGTTTTTTCACCCCTTTTCAGCACAAATCCCAGCTTTTTCAGGTGTTTTCAACAGAAATCTATTTTTTAGCAGAAATTCTGTTGATTTACCTGTTTTCAGTGCAACGTTCTACTTCTTTACCTCTTTTCAGTAGAAATTCTGCTGATTCACCTATTTTAAGCATAATTTTCAGCCTTTCACCTCTTATCAGTACAAATCTCAGTATCTTCTGCTCATTTCAGAAGGAACCTTTTCACCTCTTTTCAGTACAAATTTGAACTTCCTTACCCCTTTTAAGGAGAATTTTTTCCTTTTCACCTCTTTTCAGCAAAAGATTCTGCTTCTTCACTTGTTTTCAGCAGAATTTTTCAGTTTCTTTACTGCCATACAATTTTTGCAGCTTTTCATCTTTTTCAGTCATTTTCAGCAGACAGCTTCAGCGTTCCGGCATCCACACAGCATTTTCGCAGGAAATGCAAATTTTTCTAGTTGTGTGGATGCCCTAAAAGGGCTTCCACACTATTGAGTTCCTGTTTCTCTTTCTTCTTTATTATACTTTATTCTGGTTGCTTCCGTACGTTTTTTGCCGCTTAACTACTCCCTCAGTTTTCAGCCGATTTTCTCCGTTCAAACTCTAAACTGTTCTGCTCTTTCTCCTGACGTAGGCTATGACCTTTGGTGTTTATTACTATTATACTTTTTAAAATATTACACTTTTTTCCTTTAATTTGTCCCATTGAAATTAATGGAAATCTTCAGAAATTCTGCTAAAACTTGCTTGTTTTTGAAACTTAACTACTTCCTCATACTTTCACCCAGAAACTCCATTGAAACTTTAAAATGTTCTCAGATTATTGGGCTATTCCTGTATGATTCAGCTTTTTCAGATCTTCTACCGTTTAAATTTTATACCTCTTTAAGTTTTCAGTTGCAAAATTGTGATTTTTCAGAAAATACATGCGTTGTTATGGTTGCTATGCAATTAACTCAGAGTGTGCACTTGTCCTTTCTGAATTTTCTCTTCATGTCTGAACAACTTCTTGCAACTCGCTCAATTTCCACTCAAACTCCACAAATTATACATCAAAACGTAGGTATTTTTGCTGGCTTTCAGAAAATGTCACTATCATTCTTTTGGGATTTACAGATTTTTTGCAAATCTCCTCAGAGCAACACAATGTCTTAAAAAGCTCCATAGAAAGTCAATGGAGAGTTTGTTCAAAATCAGCGCTGGAATTCTCTAATGAGAGGCATTTTCAAATCGTCATATCTCCTTAACGAAACAAAGTTGAGACATGAGGCTTGTGCAAATATATCTTCAGACACTCCTGATGCTCACAATTCAAGAAGTTTTTTCTCACCTATTACCGTTCTGAGATGAGTTACACTTGTTTGAGGGTAGGAAATTCGTCATTCGCTCAGATCTGTTCAGATTTCAAACTCTGGAAATGAACAACTTTTTTCTCTCGTCATATCTTTTTGATGGATTTCCACAGAGACCTTAAAATTTCCATGACTGTTCACCAAAGCCTGCTGTTTCTTACGGTGAAAGAATGATTTTGATGCTCCATATATATTTAGAGGTACAAAACGTTGTTTGAGGGCAAGTCAAGGCAGTTTTGCTTTGCCTCTACTCAGTTACAGTGTATTACAAGTCATATATCTTCAATAATTTATATTTTATCTCTGAATTATAAAGACCTGCAGATTCCCCCATCTCTCCTTAACAAAAGAGTGTCAGAATGAGCATTCTAGCCCCTACGGTTAGGAAATCATGGCCATTTGTTCGAGGGGAGTCCTGAATGTGAGAAATACACTGAAGAAGACTCATACTTCTCTCTGTGTCTGTGTGTGTAAGTGCTGATTACAGCAGGTGCAGCCAATTTAACTGACCTAGATATACCAAGCCCAGACTCTTAACAGCCACTGCTCCCTTTAGGCTCTGTGTATGTGTGTGTGTATCAATATTTCTCCCATGTTAACGTATTACTCCTCCATAATAGTATTTCTGCTAAATCAAAGTACTTCTACTACATCTTAGTACTTCTGCTCAATCATAGTAATTCTGGGTAATCATAGTACTTTTTGCCAAATCATGGTATTTGTGCCAAATCATGGTTTTTGTGTCAAATCATGACATTTCTGATATGTTATAGTGTTACTAGTAGGTGGAGGTATTTCTGTTATGTTATAGTATATGTGCTGAATATAGTATATCTGCCAATTCATAGTATTTATCCCAAATCATAGTATTTATGCAAAATTGCAGTATTTCTGCTAAAAAGCAGAAATAGTACCTTTTAGCAGAAATTTCTGTCAAAAGATATTATTTATGTTAAAACATAGTATTTCTGCTAAATCATAGTATTTGTGCCAAATCATAGTATTTGTACTAAGTCATAGTACTTGTGCCAAATCACAGTATTTGTACCCAATCATAGTATTTCTGCCATATGATTGTATTTGTGCCAGATCATGTTATTTGTGCCCAATTAAAATTTCTGTTATGTTATAGTATTACTACTAAGTCGTAGAATTTCTGTTATGTTATAGTATATCTGCTGATTATAGTATATGTGCCAAATCATAGTATTTATAGCAAATCATAGTATTTGTGCCCAAACATAGTATTTCTTGCCAAATTATAGTATTTGTGCAAAAACATACTATGTCTGCAAATCACAGTATATCTTTTATGTTATAGTATTACTACTAAGGCATAGTATTTCTACCAAATCATAGTATTCCTTCAAACTCATAGTATTACTGCAATTTCATAGTATTTGAGCGAAATCGTAGTATTTGTGCAAAAACATACTATGTCTGCAAAATCACAGTATATCTGTTATGTTACAGTATTACTACTAAGGCATACTATTTCTACCAAATCATAGCATTCTTTCAACATCATAGTATTACTGCAATTTCATAGTATTTGAGCAAAATCGTAGTATTTGTGCAAAAACATGCTATCTCTGCAAAATCACAGTATATCTGCTATGTTATAGTATTACTACTAAGGCATAGTATTTCTACCAATTCACAGTATTCCTTCAAAATCATAGTATTACTGCAATTTCATAGTATTTGAGCGAAATTGTAGTATTTGTACTAAATCATGGTACTTGTGCCAAATCATAGTATTTTTTGCAAATCATATTATTCGAACCAAAACATTGTATTTGTAAGAAGTCATAGTATTTCTTCTAAATAATAGTATTTCACCCAAATCTCAGTACTTGTGCTAAAACCGAGTATTATTGCCAAATCATTGTATTTGTACTAAATCATAGTACTTGTGCCAAATCATAGTATTTCTGCCATATTGTGCTAGTTGTGCAAAAACATAGACTGTCTGCATATCATAGTATATCTATTTTGTTATAGTATTACTACTAAGTCGTAGACTTTCTGTTTTGTTATAGTATATGTGCTGAATATAGTATATGTGCCAAATCATAGTATTTATAGCAAATCATAGTATTTTTGCTAAAACATAGTATTTCTGCCACATTATAGTATTTGTGTAAAACCAAAATGTCTGCAAAATCATCATATATCTGTGATGTTATAGTATTACTACTAAGGCATAGTATTTCTGCAAAATCATAGTATTTTTGCAGAAACATTGTACTTCTGGTAAATCATAGTATTTCTACTAAATAATAGTATTCCTGTCAAATCATAGTATTTGATTCAAATCATAGCATTCGAACCACATCATAGTATTTGTTCCAAAACATTATATTTGTACAAAGTCATAATACTTCTTCTAAATCATAGTATTTCAATCTCAGGAGTTGTGCTAAAACGCAGTATTATTGCCAAATCATAGTATTTGTACCAAAACATATCAGTTCAACTTATTTAACTCTTCTCAACAGCCCAACACCTCTTCTTCACCCCTTTTCAGCACAAATCCCAGCTTTTTCAGGTGTTTTCAACAGAAATGTCTTTTTTAGCAGACATTCTGCTGATTCACCTGTTTTCAGTGCAATATTCTACTTCTTTATGTCTTTTCAGTAGAAATTCTGCTGATTCACCTATTTTAAGCAGAATTTTTAGCCTTTAACCTCTTATCAATACAAATCTCAGTATCTTCTGCTCATTTCAGATGAAACCCTTTCACCTCTTCTCAGTACAAATTTGAACTTCTGTACCCCTTTTAAGCAGAATCTTTGCCTTTTCACCTCTTTTCAGCAAAAGTTTCTGTTTTTTCACTTGTTTTCAGCAGAATTTTTCAGTTTCTCTACTGCCATACAATATTTGCAGCTTTTCATCTTTTTCAGTCATTTTCAGCAGACAGCTTCAGCGTTCCGGCATCCACACAGCATTTTCGCAGGAAATGCAAACTTTTTCTAGTTCTTTATTATACTTTATTCTGGTTGCTTCCGTACGTTTTTTGCCGCTTAACTACTCCCTCAGTTTTCATGCTATTTTCACCGTTCAAACTTTGAAAAATTCTGCTCTTTCTGCTAATTTAGGCTATGACTTTTGGTGCTCATAACTTCTATACTTTTTGAGATATTGAATTTTTTATGCAATATTTTTTGCCCATTTCTGCCATATTATCAGTGGCGTCACTGATTTTCTTTGCCGAGATGACCTGTGTTTTAGCTCAGTGAGATGAGCAGCCGTTCTCAGACTGGGAGGCCGGGGTTCAAATCCCGCTTATGGCAACATTTCTGTCAGTTAACAATTAAGCTTTTTCAAGTCTTTTCAACACAAATTTCAGCTTTTTCACCCCTTTTCAGCAAAATTTTCAGTTTTTTCACCACTTTTCAGCACAAATCCCAGCTTTTTCAGCTATTTTAAGCAAAAACATCTTTTCAGCAGAATTCTGAAAAGTGTTCTTTTCAGCAGAAATTCTGCTGATTGAACTCTTCAGCAGAATTTTCAGAATTTTCACCTCAAATTCTGCTTATTCACCTCTTCTGCAAAATTTTCAGCCTTTTCACCTCTTATCAGCACAAATCTCAGCTTTTTTCAGAAAAAAACTCTTTTGAGCAGAAATTCTGCTGATTCATCTCTTTTCAGCGCAACTTTTGGCTTCTTTACCTCTTTTCAGCAGAAATTCTGCTGATTCACCTCTTTTCTGCAAAATTTTCAGCCTTTTCACCTCTTATCAGCACAATTCTCAGCAGATTCTGCTCATTTCAGCAAAATTGTCAGTCTCTCCACCTTTTCTTTGTCAAAATGAGTTTGGCGCAGTGAGCTGAGTGGCTGTCTTGAGACCAGGAGGGCCAGGTTCGAATCCTGCTCAGGGTGACATTTTTTTTCACCACCATACCATTTTCCAAGTTTTCATCTTTTTCGGCTTTTCAGCAGACAGCTTCAGCGTTAAGGCATCCACACAGCATTTTCGCAGGAAATGCAAATTTTTCTAGTTATTATTCTTGGGCCTTCCGTACGTTTTTGCCGTTTAACTACTTCCTCAGTTTTCAGCCGATTTTCTCAGTTCAAACTCTAAACTGTTCTGCTATTTCTGCTAATGTGTGCTATGACTTTTGGTGTTTATTACTATTATACTTTTTAAAATATTTCACTTTTTTCCTTTAATTTGTCCCATTGAAATGAATGGAAATCTTCAGAAATTCTGCTAAAACTTGCTTGTTTTTGAAACTTAACTACTTCCTCATTCTTTCATCTAGAAACTCCATTCAAACTTTGAAATGTTCTCAGATTATTGGGCTATTCATGTATGATTCAGCTTTTTCAGATCTTCTACCATTTTAATTTTATACCTCTTTAAGTTTTCAGTTGCAAAATTGTGATTTTTCAGAAAATACATGCGTTGTTATGGTTGCTATGCAATTAACTTACAGTGTACACTCATCCATTCTGAATTTTCTCTTCATGTCTGAACAACTTCTTGCAACTCGCTCAATTTCCACTCAACCCCCACAAATTATACATCAAAACGTAGGTATTTTTGCTGGCTTTCCAAAAATGTCACTATCATTCTTGTGGGATTTACACATATTTTGCAAATCTCCTCAGAGTAACACAAGGTCTCAAAACTCTCTATAGAAAGTCATAGGAGAGTTTGTTCAAAATCAGGGCTGGATTTCTCTAATGAGAGGCATTTTCAAATCGTCATATCTCCTTAATGAAACAAAGTTGAGACATGACGCTTGTGCCAATATATCTTCAGACACCCCTGATGCTCACAATTCAATACTTTTTTCTCACCTATTACCGTTTGGCCATGAATTACATTTGCTTGAGGGTAGGAAATTTGTGCCTTGCTCAGATCTCTTCAGATTTCAAACTCTGGAAATGCGGCACTTTTTTCTCTCGTCATATCTTTTTGATGGATTTCCACAGAGACCTGAAAATTTCCATGACTGTTCACCAAAGCCTGCTGTTTCTTACGGTGAAAGAATGATTTTGATGCTCCATATAGATTTAGAGTTACAAAATGTTGTTTGGGGGCAAGTCAATGCAGTTTTGCTTTACCTCTACTCAGTTACAGTGTATTACAAGTCATATATCTTCAAAAATCTATATTCTATCTCTGAATTAAGAAGACCTGCAGATTCCCCCATCTCTTCTGAACAGAACGATGTCAGAATGAGCGTTGTAGCCCCTACGGTTAGGAAATTATGGCCATTTGTTCGAGGGGAATCCTGAATGTGAGAAATACACTGCAGAACACTTATATCTCTCTGTGTCTGTGTGTGTAAGTGCTGATTACAGCAGGTGCAGCCAATTTAGCTGACCTAGCTATACCAAGCCCAGACTCTTAACAGCCACTGCTCCCTTTGCTCTCTGTGTATGTGTGTGTGTGTGTATCAATATTTCTCCCATGTTAAAGTATTACTCCTCCATAATAGTATTTCTGCTAAATCGAAGTACTTCTACTACATCTTAGTACTTCTGCTCAATCATAGTAATTCTAGGTAATCATAGTATTTTTGCCAAATCATGGTATTTGTGCCAAATCATGGTTTTTGTGTCAAATCATGACATTTCTGATATGTTATAGTATTACTAGTAGGTGGAGGTATTTCTGTTATGTTATAGTATATGTGCTGAATATAGTATATCTGCCAAATCATAGTATTTATCCCAAATCATAGTATTTATGCAAAATTGCAGTATTTCTGCTAAAAAGCAGAAATACTACCTTTTAGCAGAAATTTCTGTCAAAAGATATTATTTATGTTAAAACATAGTATTTCTGCTAAATCATAGTATTTGTGCCAAATCATAGTATTTGTACTAAGTCATACTACTTGTGTCAAATCATAGTATTTGTACCCAATCATAGTATTTCTGCCATATCATTGTATTTGTGCCAAATCATGGTATTTTTTTATTTCTGTTATGTTATAGTATTACTACTAAGTCGTAGAATTTCTGTTATGTTATAGTATATCTGCTGATTATAGTATATGTGCCAAATCATAGTATTCATAGCAGATCATAGTATTTGTGCCCAAATATAGTATTTCTTGCCAAATTGTAGTATTTGTGCAAAAACATACTATGTCTGCAAAATCACAGTATATCTGTTATGTTATAGTATTAGTACTAAGGCATAGTATTTCTACCAAATCATAGTATTCCTTCAAAATCATAGTATTACTGCAATTTCATAGCATTTGAACGAAATCGTAGTATTTGTGCAAAAACATACTATGACTGCTAAATCACAGTATATCTGTTATGTTAAAGTATTACTACTAAGGCATAGTATTTTTACCAAATCAAAGTATTCCTTCAAAATCTTAGTATTACTGCAATTTCATAGTATTTGAGTGAAATCGTAGTATTTGTGCAAAAACATACTATGTCTGCAAAATCACAGTATATCTGTTATGTTATAGTATTACTACTAAGGCATAGTATTTCTACCAAATCAAAGTATTCCTTCAAAATCATAGTATTACTGCAATTTCATAGTATTTGAGCGAAATTGTAGTATTCGTGCAAAAACATATTGTCTGTTAAATCACAGTATATCTGTTATGTCATAGTATTACTACTAAGGCATAGTATTTCTACCTAATCATGGTATTCCTTCAAAATCATAGTATTACTGCAATTTCATAGTATTTGAGCAAAATCGTAGTATAAGTGCAAAAACATACTATGTCTGCTAAATCACAGTATATCTGTTATGTTAAAGTATTACTAGTAAGTCACAATATTTCTGCCAATTCGTAGTATTTGTACTAAATCATGGTACTTGTGCCAAATCATAGTATTTTTTGCAAATCATAGTATTCGAACCAAAACATAGTAGTATTTGTACGAAGTCATAGTATTTCTTCTAAATCATAGTATTTCAATCAAATCTCAGTAGTTGTGCTGAAACGCAGTATTATTGCCAAATCATAGTATTTGTACTGAAACATAGTATTTGTGCCAATAAGAGTATTTCTACTAAATCATAGTACTTGTGCCAAATCATAGTATTTCTGCCACATTGTGCTAGTTGTGCAAAAACATAGACTGTCTGCAAAATCATAGTATATCTGTTATGTTATAGTATTACTACTAAGGCATAGTATTTCTACCAAATCTTAGTATTCCTTCAAAACCATAGTATTACTGCAATTTCATAGTATTTGAGCGAAATCGTAGCATATGTGCAAAAACATACTATGTCTTCAACATCACAGTATATCTGTTATGTTATAGTATTACTACTAAGTCACAGTATTTCTGCCAATTCGTAGTATTTGTACTAAATCATACTACTCGTGCCAAATCATAGTATTCAAATCAAAATATAGTATTTGTACCAAAGCATTGTATTTGTACAAAGTACAGTATTTCTTCCAAATCATAGAATTACTGCAATTTCATAGTATTTTGAGGAATCCCTTTTGTTATAGTATTACTTCTAAGTCATAGTATTTCTGCTTTGTCATAGTATTTGTACTGAAACATAGTATTTCTGCCAAATCACAGCATTACTGTTATTTCCTAGTATTTGAGTGAAATTACAGTTTTTCTGCAAAAACATTGTATTTCTGCTTAATCATAGTATTTCTCTCATCTTACAGTACTCAATTATAGTATTTGTGCCAAAGTTTAGTATTTCTGCCAAATCATATTATCTCTGCTAAATCATAGTGTCTGCCAAATCATAGTATTTGTGCCAAATTATGGGATTTTGCCAAAACATGGTACTTGTGCCAAATTATAGTATTTGTGCCCAATTAATATTTCTGTTATGTTATAGTATTACTACTTAGTCGTAGAATTTCTGTTATGTTCTGCCAAATCATAGTATTACGGCTATTTCAAAGTATTTGAGTGAAATTACAGTGTTTCTGCAAAAACATTGTATTTCTGCTAAATCATTTTTCTGTTATCTTAAAGTACTTGCACTCAATTATAGTATTCATGAAACTGATCAATGATCGGCTGTTCGTTCTTGTTTATCGCGCTAAACAACAGCAGCACGTTTACGCTTGATCAGCTGTTGTTACAATTCATTTGATTTTAATTTCGCGGCTGGTCGAAACCAGGAGATGTCCTTACTGAATCATCAGAGCTGAACTGGTGATGGAGAAACAGGTTTACCTTTTAGGTGACATGAATGAGTTGAAGGGAAGTTATGAACTGTTTCTGAGAGACAAATAAACACCAAGCTCCTGTTTTTGTGTAGCTGACAGCTGGTAACTGTGCAGGGGCGGATCTAGCAAAGCTTTTGCCAGGGGGCCAGGTAGGGCATTAACAAGGAAAGGGGGGCACAAAGATATACTTATATAGTATATCTTTGAAAAAGTAGTATTTGTGCCAAAGTTTAGTATTTCTGTCAAATCATATTATCTCTGCTAAATCATAGTGTCTGCCAAATCATAATATTTGTGCCTAAGCGCAGCATTTGTACCAAAACATAATATTGCTGCTATATCATAGTATTTCTGCCAAATCATAGTATTTGTCCTAAAACATAGTATTTCAACAAAATCACAGTATTTCTGCTATGTTATCGCTGTATTACGTAGTGGCTAAGTAGGAGGCTGACTGTTACTAAGTGCATCAGTGTACATAGGTTATCTCTTGTGTTGGAGTGCCCTCTTGTGGCGCCTTTTGGGTAGTGCCTTAGTAAACGTGAACACTGCAAAGAAGTGGTATCAGACTGGTTTGTAGTGGAGGAATTTGTTGCCAGTTTCTTTCATCTTTAATCCGTATTCATGTTGTAATGTAGTAACTTTTGTGGCACAAATACCACAATATGGCAGAAATACTATGTTTTGGCACAAATACTTTGATTTGGTATACTTTAGCTTCTTCACCCCTTTTCAGCACAAATTCCAGCTTTTTTGGCTGTTTTCAGAAAAAAAAAGCTCTTTTCAGCAGAAACTCTGCTGATTCACCTCTTTTCAGCGCAACATTCTGCTTCTTTGCCTCTTTTCTGCAGAAATTCTGCTGATTCACCTCTTTTCTGCAAAATTTTCATCCTTTTTGCCTCTTATCAGCACAATTCTTAGCAGCTTCTGCTAATTTCAGCAGAATTGTCAGTGGATCCACCCCTTCTTTCTGAGAATGAGTTTGGCTCAGTGAGATGAGTAGCTGTGTTGAGACCAGGAGGGCCAGGTTCAAATCCTGTCCATGGCAAAATTTCTTTTCACCACTTTTCAGCAAAAATTTGTGCTTCTTCACCTGTTTTCAGCTGAATTTTCAGTTCTTCACAGCCATACATTTTTTTTGCAACTTTTCATCTTTTTCAGCTATTTTCAGCAGACAGCTTCGGCGTTAAGGCATCCACACAGCATTTTCGCAGGAAATGCAATTTTTTCTAGTTGTGTGGATGCCCTCAAAGGGCTTCCACACTATTGAGTTCCTGTTTCTCTTTATTCTTTATTATTCTTGGGGGTTTCCGTACGTTTTTTGCCGCTTAACTACTTCCTCAGTTTTCAGCCGATTTTCTCAGTTCAAACTCTAAACTGTTCTGCTATTTCTGCTAATGTGTGCTATGACTTTTGGTGTTTATTACTATTATACTTTTTAAAATATTACACTTTTTTCCTTTAATTTGTCCCATTGAAATGAATGGAAATCTTCAGAAATTCTGCTAAAACTTGCATGTTTTTGAAACTTAACTACTTCCTCATACTTTCACCTAGAAACTCCATTCAAACTTTAAAATGTTCTCAGATTATTGGGCTATTCCTGTATGATTCAGCTTTTTCAGATCTTCTACCGTTTTAATTTTATACCTCTTTAAGTTTTCAGTTGCAAAATTGTGATTTTTCAGAAAATACATGCGTTGTTATGGTTGCTATGCAATTAACTTACAGTGTACACTCATCCATTCTGAATTTTCTCTTCATGTCTGAACAACTTCTTGCTACTCGCTCAATTTCCACTCAACCCCCACAAATTATACTTCAGAACGTAGGTATTTTTGCTGGCTTTCAGAAAATGTCACTATCATTGTTGTGGGACTTACAGATGTTTTGCAAATCTCCTCAGAGTAACATAAAGTCTCAAAACTTTCCATAGAGAGTCAATGGACAGTTTGTTCAAAATCAGCGCTGGATTTGTCTAATGAGAGGCATTTTCAAATCGTCATATCTCCTTAATGAAACAAAGTTGAGGCATGACGCTTGTGCCAATATATCTTCAGACATCCCTGATGCTCACAATTCAAGAATTTTTTTCTCACCTATTACCGTTTGGCCATGAATTACATTTGTTTGAGGGTAGGAAATTCGTGCCTTGCTCTGATCTCTTCAGATTTCAAACTCTGGAAATGAGGCACTTTTTTCTCTCGTCATATCTTTTTGATGGATTTCAACAGAGACCTGAAAATTTCCATGACTGTTCACCAATGCCTGCTGTTTCTTACGGTGAAAGAATGATTTTGATGCTCCATATAGATTTAGAGTTACAAAACGTTGTTTGGGGGCAAGTCAATGCAGTTTTGCTTCGCCTCTACTCAGTTACAGTGTATTACAAGTCATATATCTTCAATAATTTATATTTTATCTCTAAATTATGAAGACCTCCAGATTCCCCCATCTCTTCTGAACAAAACGATGTCAGAATGAGCGTTGTAGCCCCTACGGTTAGGAAATTATGGCCATTTGTTCGAGGGGAATCCTGAATGGGAGAAATACACTGCAGAAAACCCATAGCTCTCTGTGTGTCTGTGTGTGTAAGTGCTGATTACAGCAGGTGCAGCCAATTTAGCTGACCTAGATATACCAAGCCCAGACTCTTAACAGCCACTGCTCCCTTTGCTCTCTGTGTATGTGTGTGTGTGTGTATCAATATTTCTCCCATGTTAAAGTATTACTCCTCCATAATAGTATTTGTGCTAAATCAAAGTACTTCTACTACATCTTAGTACTTCTGCTCAATCACAGTATTTCTGCTAAATCATAGTATTTTTGAAAAATCATGGTATTTGTGCCAAATCATGGTTTTGGGGCCAAACCAATAATATTTATTTCATGTTATGAGATTACTACTAAGTGGGGGAATGTCTGTTATGTTATAGTATATTTGCTGAATATAGTATATCTGCCAAATCATAGTATTTATCTCAAATTATAGTATTTATGGAAAATTACAGTATTTCTGCTAAAAATCAGAAATAGTACCTTTTAGCAGAAATTTCTGTCAAAAGATATCATTTATATTAAAACATAGTATTTCTGCTAAATCATACTATTTGTGCCAAATCATAGTATTTGTACTAAGTCATAGTACTTGTGCCAAATCATAGTATTTGTACCCAATCATAGTATTTCTGCCATATCATCGTATTTGTGCCAAATCATGGTATTTTTTTTTGCCAAATCATAGTATTTGTACTAAGTCATAGTACTTGTGCCAAATCATAGCATTTGTACCCAATCATAGTATTTCTGCCATATCATCGTATTTGTGCCAAATCATAGTATTTGTACTAAGTCATAGTACTTGTGCCAAATCATAGTATTTGTACCCAATCATAGTATTTCTGCCATATCATTGTATTTGTGCCAAATCATGGTATTTTTTTGCCAAATCATGGTATTTGTGCCAAATCATGTTATTTGTGCCCAATTAAAATTTCTGTTATGTTATAGTATTACTACTAAATCGTAGAATTTCTGTTATGTTATAGTATATCTGCTGATTATAGTATATGTGCCAAATCATAGTATTTATAGCAAATCATAGTATTTATCCCAAATCATAATATTTATGCAAAATTACAGTATTTCTGCTAAAAGCAGAAATAGTACCTTTTAGCAGAAATTTATATCAAAAGATATTATTTATGTTAAAACATAGTGTTTCTGCTAAATCATAGTATTAGTGCCAAATCATAGTATTTGTACTAAGCCATAGTACTTGTGCCAAATCATAATATTTGTACCCAATCATAGTATTTCTGCCAAATCATGGTATTTGTGCCAAATCATGGTATTTTTTTGCCAAATCATGGTATTTGTGCCAAATTAGAGTATTTGTGCCCAATTAAAATTTCTGTTATGTTATAGTATTACTACTAGGTCGTAGAATTTCTGTTATGTTATAGTATATCTGCTGATTATAGTATATGTGCCAAATCATAGTATTTATAGCAAATCATAGTATTTGTGCCCAAACATAGTATTTCTGCCAAATTGTAGTATTTGTGCAAAAACATATGTCTGCAAAATCACAGTATATCTGTTATATTATAGTATTACTACTAAGGCATAGTATTTCTACCAAATCATAGTATTCCTTCAATATCATAGTATTACTGCAATTTCATAGTATTTGAGCGAAATCGTAGTATTTGTGCAAAAACATACTGTGTCTGCAAAATCACAGTTTATCTGTTATGTTATAGTATTACTACTAAGGCATAGTATTTCTACCTAATCATAGTATTCCTTCAAAATCATAGTATTACTGCAATGTCATAGTATTTGAGCAAAATCGTAGTATTTGTGCAAAAACATACTATGTCTGCAAAATCACAGTATATCTGTTATGTTATAGTATTACTAATAAGGCATAGTATTTCTACCAAATCGTAATATTCCTTCTAAATCATAGTATTACTGCAATTTCATAGTATTTGAGCGAAATCGTAGTATTTGTACTAAATCATGGTATTTGTGACAAATCATAGTGTTTTTTGCAAATCATATTATTAGAACCAAAACTTTGTATTTGTACGAAGTCATAGTATTTCTTCTAAATCATAGTATTTCACCCAAATCTCAGTAGTTGTGCTAAAACCCAGTATTATTGCCAAATCGTAGTATTTGTACTGAAACATAGTATTTCTGCCAATAAGAGTATTTGTACTAAATCATAGTACTTGTCCCAAATCATAGTATTTCTGCCATATTGTGCTAGTTGTGCAAAAACATAGGCTGTCTGCAAAATTATAGTATATCTATTATGTTATAGTATTACTACTAAGTTGTAGACTTTCTGTTTTGTTATAGTATATCTGCTGAATATAGTATATGTGCCAAATCATAGTATTTATAGCAAATCATTGTATTTGTGCTAAAACATAGTATTTCTGCCACATTATAGTATTTGTGTAAAACCAGAATGTCTGCAAAATCATCATATAACTGTGATGTTATGGTTTTTACTACTAATGCATAGTATTTCTGCAAAATCATAGTATTTTTGCAGAAACATAGTACTCCTGGTAAATCATAGTATTTCTACTAAATAATAGTATTTCTGCCAGATCATATTATTTGTTTCAAATCATAGCATTCGAACCAAATCATAGTATTTGTGCCAAAACATTGTATTTGTACAAAGTCATAATATTTCTTCTAAATCATAGTATTTCAATCAAATCTCAGTAGTTGTGCTAAAATGCAGTATTATTGCCAAATCATAGTATTTGTACCCAAACATATCAGTTCAACTTATTTAACTCTTCTCAACAGCCCAACACCTCTTCTTCACCCCGTTTCAGCAGAATTGTGAGTTTTTTCACCCCTTTTCAGCACAAATCCCAGCTTTTTAAGGTGTTTTCAACAGAAATCTCTTTTTTAGCAGAAATTCTGCTGATTCACCCTTTTTCAGTGCAATGTTCTACTTCTTTACCTCTTTTCAGTAGAAATTCTGCTGATTCACCTATTTTAAGCAGAATTTTCAGCCTTTCACCTCTTATCAGTACAAATCTCAGTATCTTCTGCTCTTTTCAGAAGGAACCTTTTCACCTCTTTTCAGTACATATTTTAAATTCTTTACCCCTTTTAAGCAGAATGTTTGCATTTTCACCTCTTTTCAGCAAATGATTCTGCTTCTTCACCTGTTTTCAGCAGAATTTTTCAGTTTCTTTACTGCCATACAATTTTTGCAGCTTTTCAAAATTTTCAGTGATTTTCAGCAGACAGCTTCAGCGTTCCGGCATCCACACAGCATTTTCGCAGGAAATGCAAATTTTTCTAGTTATTATTATTCTCAATCTTCCGCCTAAATTTCGCCACGTAACTCGCCCCACAGTTTTGAGACAAGCTTCATATATGTTACCTCATTTTGTGCGGCTGGATCTGGAATGGTGTGCTATGACATTTGGTGTTAATGACTTTTATAGTTTTTTTAATATTAATATTTTAGTGAAAATTTTCCCGCGCTTCTCTGCCGCACAGTTTTGACACAAGGGTTACATATGTTAGATCATTTTGTGTGGCTGGAGCTGGACTAGTATGGTATGACTTTTGGTGTTTATGACTTTTATAGTTTTTGAAATATTTAGATTTTAGTGCAAATTTGGGCCAATTTCTAGGCTCCTGAGAAAGAAACTGACTTTTGGCCCCATAGAAACAGACGTCATTTGTGGTGTGTTGGCTCTCTCTAGTGGTATACCCGGAGTAGTACAGCCGAAAAGTTCTATGCTTGGGGGGGAAACTCCATATCCCACAATTCATAGCACACCTTTACAGCGTAAACAATGGCGGCCACCACTTCGTTTTATATGTCTTTTATTCGTGTTTCTAGGTCACAAAATAAACTTTTAAGATATTTTCAGGCGAGAATATAGGTGTGTAAACTTCAAATATCTGATCGTTTTATCAAGACATCCCATATTAGGAACAGTTATCTTAGGTGTTGCTTATAGCCGGCTAGCTAGCTAGCGCCGCTAGCGACCCTTCGTGAAAAAGCACCCGGAATTGGCTTACGGTGAGGCGGCAGAAACTCGTTGCACCACCCGATCGCTCGCCAACAGTCTTTGTTTTAGCTGGACTTAGATTTCGTTTATATGGGCCGATGATGCTGGAAACCGAAGGCAGAAGCGTGAGGTGAACTGAATTTCAGGTAAGAAGTTATGAACTGCACTCTATTTGGGTCAGATATAAACCGAGTTTAGGTGCAATTTATTTTCGTTGACCTTTTACAATCGTACTGCCACGGGAGTTTCTATACAGGTGTGTGCGCGCAAAGTTACTGACGGTGGACTTTATTTTATTCATAAGGGTTAGTTCATAGAGTTGTCGTACAAACGGAATCGTCCCACATTCAGAGAAAATATTAAGATTTATTCTGTCGTTACGAAGCCTCCCCTGTCATTCTCTCGCGTGTTGAAACGTCAATCATGAAACTGATCAATGATCGGCTGTTCGTTCTTGTTTATCGCGCTAAACAACAGCAGCACGTTTACGCTTGATCAGCTGTTGTTACAATTCATTTGATTTTAATTTCGCGGCTGGTCGAAACCAGGAGATGTCCTTACTGAATCATCAGAGCTGAACTGGTGATGGAGAAACAGGTTTACCTTTTAGGTGACATGAATGAGTTGAAGGGAAGTTATGAACTGTTTCTGAGAGACAAATAAACACCAAGCTCCTGTTTTTGTGTAGCTGACAGCTGGTAACTGTGCAGGGGCGGATCTAGCAAAGCTTTTGCCAGGGGGCCAGGTAGGGCATTAACAAGGAAAGGGGGGCACAAAGATATACTTTTCTTTCTTACTCTCATATAAAATATTTAGCTTTTATTAAATAGTTATCTGCATCTTACAACCAAAGTTTGTATAATAATACACAAGATTGGCTGTAGACCATTGTTCATCATTCAGAACACTGTGTAAAAATAACAAAAAGTGAATGCGAAAGTGCATAAATATTTATTTTTTTGATTGTGTGTCGGGCTGTGACTTGAAAAGCTACAGCCGGCTGTGTGGGTACACCAACCATGTGTGAAAAGTGGTCCATAACGTGATGCTTCAAAGCGTGTTCATGCAAACATTGTCGGGTCTGCCGTGGTACAATGGGACTTCTGCTCATGAACCTGTGTGCACAGCGTCTGCAAATCGGCGCTGTACGAAGCAACTTCATCTTTAAACAAAACTGTAAGCTGTCATCTGTGAAGTGTGAGCGGTGTTTGTTTTTACTATAGTTCATGGTGGAGAATGGCTGCTCTTCTGAGTTTTGCCCTAAGCAGCCGTATTAATGGCAAACTACACTGATTAGCAGCGGCATAGGCACACTTAAAATTTCTTCTGAAATTTTCGCTTTCTAGTTAAGTGTGCCTATGCCAAGAGGCACACTTATTACTATTCGTCTGATTTATTGTGTGGATGCCCTAAAAGGGCTTCCACACTATTGAGTTCCTGTTTCTCTTTATTCTTTATTGTGTGGATGCCCTAAAAGGGCTTCCACACTATTGAGATCCTGTTTCTCTTTCTTCTTTATTATTGTGTGGATGCCCTCAAAGGGCTTCCACACTATTGAGTTCCTGTTTCTCTTTATTGTGTGGATGCCCTAAAAGGGCTTCCACACTATTGAGTTCCTGTTTCTCTTTATTCTTTATACTTTATTCTTCAAGTTGCTCCGTTCTTCGCCGCTTAACTACTTCCGCAGTTTTTGTGCTATTTTCTCAGTTCAAATTTCACAATATTCAGTTATTTGTGCTCATTTGTGCTATATCTTTTTGTACTTTTAACTATTATACTTTTTAAAATATTAAGCTTTTTATGCAATTTTTTGTCCCATTGGAATGAATGGGAAAGTTCTAAAATTCTTCAGAAATTCTGCTAAAACTTGCTTGTTTTTGAAACTTAACTACTTCCTCATACTTTCACCTAGAAACTCCATTCAAACTTTAAAATGTTCTCAGATTATTGGGCTATTCCTGTATGATTCAGCTTTTTCAGATCTTCTACCGTTTTAATTTTATACCTCTTTAAGTTTTTAGTTGCAAAATTGTGATTTTTCAGAAAATACATGCGTTGTTATGGTTGCTATGCAATTAACTCAGAGTGTGCACTTGTCCTTTCTGAATTTTCTCTTCATGTCTGAACAACTTCTTGGTACTCGCTCAATTTCCACTCAACCCCCACAAATTATACATCAAAACGTAGGTATTTTTGCTGGCTTTCAGAAATTGTCACTGTTATTGTTGTGGGTGTTACAGAATTTTGGCAAATCTCCTCAGAGCAACACAAAGTCTGTAAAGTCTCCTTAGAGAGTCAATGGAGAGTTTGTTCAAAATCAGCGCTGGATTTCTGTAATGAGAGGCATTTTCAAATCGTCATATCTCCTTAACGAAACAAAGTTGAGACATGAGGCTTGTGCAAATATATCTTCAGACACTCTTGATGCTCACAATTCAAGAAGTTATTTCTCACCTATTACCGTTCTGAGATGAGTTACACTTGTTTGAGGGTAGGAAATTCATCATTCGCTCAGATCTGTTCAGATTTCAAACTCTGGAAATGCGGCACTTTTTTCTCTCGTCAAATCTTTTTGATGGATTTCCACAGAGACCTGAAAATTTCCATGACTGTTCACCAAAGCCTGCTGTTTCGTACGGTGAAAGAATGATTTTGATGCTCCATATAGATTTAGAGTTACAAAACGTTGTTTGAGGGCAAGTCAAGGCAGTTTTGCTTTGTCTCTACTCAGTTACAGTGTATTACAAGTCATATATCTTCAATACTTTATATTTTATCTCTGAATTATGAAGACCTGCAGATTCCCCCATCTCTTCTGAACAAAACAGTGTCAGAATGAGCGTTGTAGCCCCTACGGTTAGGAAATTATGGCCATTTGTTCGAGGGGAGTCCTGAATGTGAGAAATACACTGAAGAAGACTCATACTTCTCTCTGTCTGTGTGTGTAAGTGCTGATTACAGCAGGTGCAGCCAATTTAGCTGACCTAGATATACCAAGCCCAGACTCTTAACAGCCACTGCTCCCTTTACTCTCTGTGTATGTGTGTGTGTATCAATATTTCTCACATGTTAAAGTATTACTCCTCCATAATAGTATTTCTGCTAAATCAAAGTACTTCTACTACATCTTAGTACTTCTGCTCAATCATAGTAATTCTGGGTAATCATAGCATTTTTGCCAAATCTTGGTATTTGTGCCAAATCATGGTTTTTGTGTCAAATCATGACAATTCTGATATGTTATAGTATTACTAGTAGGTGGAGGTATTTCTGTTATGTTATAGTATATGTGCTGAATATAGTATATCTGCCAAATCATAGTATTTATCCCAAATCATAGTATTTATGCAAAATTGCAGTATTTCTGCTAAAAAGCAGAAATAGTACCTTTTAGCAGAAATTTCTGTCAAAAGATATTATTTATGTTAAAACATAGTATTTCTGATAAATCATAGTATTTCTGCCAAATCACAGTATTTGTACTAAGTCATACTACTTGTGCCAAATCATAGTATTTGTACCCAATCATAGTATTTCTGCCATATCATTGTATTTGTGCCAAATCATGGTATTTTTTTGCCAAATCATGGTATTTGTGCCAGATCATGTTATTTGTGCCCAATTAAAATTTCTGTTATGTTATAGTATTACTACTAAGTCGTAGAATTTCTGTTATGTTATAGTATATCTGCTGATTATAGTATATGTGCCAAATCATAGTATTTATAGCAAATCATAGTATTTGTGCCCAAACATAGTATTTCTTGACAAATTGTAGTATTTGTGCAAAAACATACTATGTCTGCAAAATCACAGTATTCCTTCAAAATCATAGTATTACTGCAATTTCACAGTATTTGAGTGAAATCGTAGAATTTGTGCAAAAACATACTATGTCTGCTAAATCACAGTATATCTGTTATGTTATAGTATTACTACTAAGGCATAGTATTTCTACCAAATCAAAGTATTCCTTCAAAATCATAGTATTACTGCAATTTCATAGTATTTGAGCGAAATCGTAGTATTCGTGCAAAAACATATTGTCTGTTAAATCACAGTATATCTGTTATGTCATAGTATTACTACTAAGGCATAGTATTTCTACCTAATCATGGTATTCCTTCAAAATCATAGTATTACTGCAATTTCATAGTATCTGAGCAGAATCGTAGTATATGTGCAAAAACATACTATGTCTGCTAAATCACAGTATATCTGTTATGTTAAAGTATTACTAGTAAGTCACAGTATTTCTGCCAATTCGTAGTATTTGTACTAAATCATGGTACTTGTGCCAAATCATAGTATTTTTTGCAAATCATAGTATTCGAACCAAAACATAGTAGTATTTGTACGAAGTCATAGTATTTCTTCTAAATCATAGTATTTCAATCAAATCTCAGTAGTTGTGCTGAAACGCAGTATTATTGCCAAATCATAGTATTTGTACTGAAACATAGTATTTGTGCCAATAAGAGTATTTCTACTAAATCATAGTACTTGTGCCAAATCATAGTATTTCTGCCACATTGTGCTAGTTGTGCAAAAACATAGACTGTCTGCAAAATCATAGTATATCTGTTATGTTATAGTATTACTACTAAGGCATAGTATTTCTACCAAATCATAGTATTCCTTCAAAATCATAGTATTACTGCAATTTCACAGTATTTGAGTGAAATCGTAGTATTTGTGCAAAAACATACTATGTCTGCTAAATCACAGTATATCTGTTATGTTATAGTATTACTACTAAGTCACAGTATTTCTGCCAATTCATAGTATTTGTACTAAATCATACTAATCGTGCCAAATCATAGTATTCAAATCAAAATATACTATTTGTACCAAAGCATTGTATTTGTACAAAGTACAGTATTTCTGCCAAATCATAGAATTACTGCAATTTCATAGTATTTTGAGGAATCCCTTTTGTTATAGTATTACTTCTAAGTCATAGTATTTCTGCTTTGTCATAGTATTTGTACTGAAACATAGTATTTCTGCCAAATCATAGTATTACTGCTATTTCATAGTATTTGAGTGAAATTACAGTGTTTCTGCAAAAACATTGTATTTCTGCTAAATCATAGTATTTCTCTCATCTTAAAGTACTCAATTATAGTATTTGTGCCAAAGTTTAGTATTTTTCTGCCAAATCATATTATCTCTGCTAAATCATAGTGTCTGCCAAATCATAGTATTTGTGCCAAATTATGGGATTTTGTCAAAACATGGTACTTGTGCCAAATTATAGTATTTGTGCCCAATGAATATTTCTGTTATGTTATAGTATTACTACTAAGTCGTAGAATTTCTGTTATGTTCTGCCAAATCATAGTATTACGGCTATTTCAAAGTATTTGAGTGAAATTAGTGTTTCTGCAAAAACATTGTATTTCTGCTAAATCGTAGTATTTCTGTTATCTTAAATTACTTGCACTCAATTATAGTATTTGTGCCAAAACATAGTATTGCTGCTATATCATAGTATTTGAGCCAAATCATAGTATATGTCCTAAAACATAGTATTTCTGCCAAATCATAGTATTTGTCCTAAAGCATAGTATTTCAACAAAATCACAGTACTTCTGCTATGTTATAGTATTTGTGCTTGTAGAAAAACCTGTGTTATTGTGAGCTACATTACCCAGCAGCCTCTGAGCAGTGAGGGAATTCATGGGACTTTTGATCTAGATGGTCTTCCTTCGTTCCTGGGCTAACGATTGAGGAGAGAGCTGCTGGGAAGGGGAGCAAATAGCCCATCCTGTATTTGTTGGGGATGGTGTGTCACATAAACGTGAGTTAATGTTTCATGCTTAAGATGTTTACCCTGCTACTTGTGTGTATTGGTTTTAGTTACCTTTAGCGTATGTGCTAGTTAGCGATAGCTATGGCAGCCCAGTTATTTTATTGTTTTGGGCTTGTTCCTGCTTTGTTTGTTCCCCCTACAAATTTATGTGAATTTGTACACTGTAATATCGCTGTATTATGTAGTGGCTAAGTAGGAGGCTGACTGTTACTAAGTGCATCAGTGTACATAGGTCATCTCTTGTGTTGGAGTGCCCTCTTGTGGCGCCTTTTGGGTAGTGCCTTAGTAAACGTGAACACTGCAAAGAAGTGGTATCAGACTGGTTTGTAGTGGAGGAATTTGTTGCCAGTTTCTTTCACCTTTAATCCGTATTCATGTTGTAATGTGGTAACTTTTGTGGCACAAATACCACAATATGGCAGAAATACTATGGTTTGGCACAAATACTTTGATTTGGTATACTTTAGCTTCTTCACTCCTTTTCAGCAAAATTTTCATTTTTTTCACCCCTTTTCAGCACAAATTCCAGCTTTTTTGGGCTGTTTTCAGAAAAAAAAACTCTTTTCAGCAGAAACTCTGCTGATTCACCTCTTTTCAGCGCAACGTTCTGCTTCTTTGCCTCTTTTCTGCAGAAATTCTGCTGATTCACCTCTTTTCTGCAAAATTTTCATCCTTTTCGCCTCTTATCAGCACAATTCTCAGCAGCTTCTGCTCATTTGAGCAGAATTGTCAGTCTATCCACCTCTTCCTTGAGAGAATAAGTTTGGGTCAGTGAGATGAGTAGCTGCCTTGAGACCAGGAAGGCCAGGTTCGAGTCCTGCTCATGGTAAAATTTCTTTTTACCACTTTTCATCAAAAATTTCTCCGTCTTTACCCCTTTTCAGTAGAACATTTGGCTTTTCACCACTTTTCAGCAAAAAATTTGTGCTTCTTCACCTGTTTTCAGCAGAATTTTCAGTTCTTCACCACCATACAATTTTTTTTTTCTTTTTTGCAACTTTTCATCTTTTTCAGCTATTTTCAGCAGACAGCTTCGGCGTTAAGGCATCCACACAGCATTTTCGCAGGAAATGCAATTTTTTCTAGTTCTTTATACTTTATTCTGGTTGCTTCCGTACGTTTTTTGCCGTTTAACTACTTCCTCAGTTTTCAGCCGATTTTCTCAGTTCAAACTCTAAACTCTTCTGCTATTTCTGCTAATGTGTGCTATGACTTTTGGTGTTTATTACTATTATACTTTTTAAAATATTACACTTTTTTCCTTTTTTTTGTCCCATTGAAATGAATGGAAATCTTCCGCAATTCTGGTAAAACTTGCTTGTTTTTGAAACTTAACTACTTCCTCATACTTTCACCTAGAAACTCCATTCAAACTTTAAAATGTTCTCAGATTATGGGGCTATTGCTGTATGATTCAGCTTTTTCAGATCTTGTACCGTTTTAATCTTATACCTCTTTAAGTTTTCAGTTGCAAAATTGTGATTTTTCAGAAAATACATGCGTTGTTATGGTTGCTATGCAATTAACTCAGAGTGTGCACTTGTCCTTTCTGAATTTTCTCTTCATGTCTGAACAACTTCTTGCTACTCGCTCAATTTCCACTCAACCCCCACAAATTTTACATCAAAATGTAGGTATTTTTGCTGGCTTTCAGAAAATGTCACTATCAAGGTTGTGGGACTTATAGATTTCTTGCAAATCTCCTCAGAGTAACATAAAGTCTCAAAACTCTCCATAGAAACTCAATGGAGAGTTTCTTCAAAATCAGCGCTGGAATTCTCTAATGACAAGCATTTTCAAATCGTCATATCTCCTTAATGAAACAAAGTTGAGACATGAGGCTTGTGCCAATATATCTTCAGACATCCCTGATGCTCACAATTCAAGAATCTTTTCCTCACCTATTACCGTTTGGCCATGAATTACACTTGTTTGAGGGTAGGAAATTTGTCCCTCGCTCAGATTTCTTCAGATTTCAAACTCTGGAAATGAGGCACTTTTTTCTCTCGTCATATCTTTTTGATGGATTTCAACAGAGACGTGAAAATTTCCATGACTGTTCACCAAAGCCTGCTGTTTCTTACGGTGAAAGAATGATTTTCATGCTCCATATAGATTTAGAGTTACAAAACGTTGTTTGAGGGCAAGTCAAGGCAGTTTTGCTTTGCCTCTACTAAGTTACAGTGTATTACAAGTCATATATCTTCAATAATTTATATTTTATCTCTGAATTATGAAGACCTGCAGATTCCCCCATCTCTTCTGAACAAAACGGTGTTAGAATGACCGTTCTAGCTCCTACGGTTAGGAAATTATAGCCATTTGTTCGAGGGGAATCCTGAATGTGAGAAATACACTGAAGAAAACCCATAGCTCTCCCTGTGTCTGTGTGTGTGTAAGTGCTGATTACAGCAGGTGCAGCCAATTTAGCTGACCTAGATATACCAAGCCCAGACTCTTAACAGCCACTGCTCCCTTTGCTCTCTATGTATGTGTGTGTGTGTGTATCAATATTTCTCCCATGTTAAAGTATTACTCCTCCATAATACTATTAGTACTTCTACTACATCTTAGTACTTCTGCTCAATCATAGTATTTCTGCTCAATCATAGTATTTCTGCTCAATCATAGTATTTTTGAAAAATCATGGTGTCTGTGCCAAATCATGGTTTTGGGGCAAAACCGTAATATTTATTTCATGTTATAGTATTACTACTAAGTGGAGGAATGTCTGTTATGTTATAGTATATTTGCTGAATACAGTATATCTGCCAAATCATAGTATTTATCCCAAATCATAGTATTTATGCAAAATTACTGTATTTCTGCTAAAAAGCAGAAATAGTACCTTTTAGGAGAAATTTCTGTCAAAAGATATTATTTATGTTAAAATAGTATTTCTGCTAAATCATAGTATTTGTGACAAATCATAGTATTTGTACTAAGTCATTGTCACGGTTCTGGGTCAGTGTTGACCCAGCATTTTGAGTTTCGTATATTTTGGTTTTATTTGGTATTATGGATTGTTTTCCTATTCTTTTGTAGTGCTGCTGCTGATGATGATCTAGAGTTTCATGTTTCTGTTTATTCGTGTTTTAGGAATTGTGGTCATGTATTGTTTGAGTTCCATGTGTTATATTCTGCCTCTCAGTCTGCGTCCTTGTTTAGTGGTTTATGGTTTCCTGTTTTGTTTTGAAGGAGTGTGCCTCATGTTAGTGTGTGCAGCTTTGTTCCCCCTGTCTCGTCAGCCCTGATTTCTCCCAGCTGTGTCTCCCTCCTGTTGTCCATTCCCTGATTACTTCCCTGTGTATATTAGCCCTGTGTTTGCCCCTGCTCAGTGTCGCGTCGTACCCTCAACTGGCTGTGTGTTCTGTTTCCAGTGTTCCTTGTGTGTAGTCATCTGCTCAGGTTTAGTTTTGTTTTCCAGTGTTTCAGACCTTAGTTCCTCTGTTCAGTCTTTTGTTGTCTTTTTGGTGAGTTTAGTTAATTCAAGGTTTCCTCCCAGCAATAAAGCTGCGCTTTAAGTTGAACTCCTGTGTCTGAGTCCTGCATTTTGGATCCACCTCTCCTGCCTGCCTGCCACACAGCCAACCATGACAGTCATACTACTTGTGCCAAATCATAGTATTTGTACCCAATCATAGTATTTCTGCCATATCATCGTATTTGTGCCAAATCATGGTATTTTTTTGCCAAATCATGGTATTTGTGCCCAATTAAAATTTCTGTTATGTTATAGTATTACTACTAAGGCATAGTATTTCTACCAAATCATAGTATTCCTTCAAAATCATAGTATTACTGCAATTTCATGGTATTTGAGCAAAATCGTATTATTTGTGCATTTGTGCAGAGCAGGTCAGCCACTAATCAGAAGGTCGGTGGTTCGATCCCAGGCTGCATCCTGGCTGCATGCCAAATATCCTTGGGCAAGATACTAACCCCATGTTTGCCTACTGGTGGTGGTCAGAGGGCCCGGTGGCGCCTGTGTCCGGCAGCCTCGCCTCTGTCAGTGCGCCCCAGGGCAGCTGTGGCTACAATGTAGCTTGCTATCGCCAGTGTGTGAATGTGTGTGTGAATGGGTGAATGGGTGAATGACTGAATGTAGTGTAAAGCGCTTTGGGGTCCTATGGACTAGAAAAGCGCTATACAAATGCAGGCCATTTACCATTTATTTGAGCAAAATCGTAGTATTTGTGCAAAAACATATGTCTGCAAAATCACAGTATATCTGTTGTGTTATAGTATTACTACTAAGGCATAGTATTTCTACCAAATCATAGTATTCCTTCAAAATCATGGTAATACGGCAATTTCATAGTATTTGAGCGAAATCGTAGTATTTGTGCAAAAACATACTATGTCTGCAAAATCACAGTATATCTGTTATGTTATAATATTACTACTAAGGCATAGTATTTCTACCAAATCATAGTATTCCTTCAAAATCATAGTATTACTGCAATTTCATAGTATTTGAGCAAAATCGTAGTATTTGTACTAAATCATGGTACTTGTGCCAAATCATAGTATTTTTTGCAAATCATATTATTTGAACAAAAACATTGTATTTGTACGAAGTCATAGTATTTCTTCTAAATCATAGTATTTCACCCAAATCTCAGTAGTTGTGCTAAAACCCAGTATTATTGCCAAATCATTGTATTTGTACTAAATCATAGTACTTGTGCCAAATCATAGTATTTCTGCCATATTGTGCTAGTTGTGCAAAAACATAGACTGTCTGCAAAATCATAGTATATTTATTATGTTATAGTATTACTACTAAGTCGTAGACTTTCTGTTTTGTTACAGTATATGTGCCAAATCATAGTATTTGTGCTAAAACATCGTATACTGCCACATTACAGTATTTGTGTAAAACCAGAATATATCTGTGATGTTATAGTATTACTACTAAGGCATAGTATTTCTGCAAAATCATAGTATTTTTGCAGAAACATTGTACTTCTGGTAAATCATAGTATTTCTACTAAATAATAGTATTTTTGGTAAATCATAGTATTTGTGCCAAAACATTGTATTTGTACAAAGTCATAATATTTCTTCTAAATCATAGTATTTCAATCAAACCTCAGGACTTGTGCTAAAACGCAGTATTATTGCCAAATCATAGTATTTGTACCCAAACATATCAGTTCAACTTATTTAACTCTTCTCAACAGCCCAACACCTCTTCTTCACCCCGTTTCAGCAGAATTGTGAGTTTTTTCACCCCTTTTCAGCACAAATCCCAGCTTTTTCAGGTGTTTTCAACAGAAATCTCTTTTTTAGTAGACATTCTGTTGATTCACCTGTTTTCAGTGCAACGTTCTACTTCTTTACCTCTTTTCAGTAGAAATTCTGCTGATTCACCTATTTTAAGCAGAATTTTCAGACTTTCACCTCTTATCAATACAAATCTCAGTATCTTCTGCTCATTTCAGAGGAAACCCTTTCACCTCTTTTCAGTACAAATTTAAACTTCTGTACCCCTTTGAAGCAGAATCTTTGCCTTTTCACCTCTTTTCAGCAAAAGTTTCTGTTTTTTCACTTGTTTTCAGCATAATTTTTTAATTTCTTTAATGCCATACAATTTTTGCAACTTTTCAAATTTTTCAGTCATTTTCAGCAGACAGCTTCAGCGTTGCAGTTTTGCTTCACCTCTACTAAGTTACAGTGTATTAAAAGTCATATATCTTTAATAATTTATATTTTATCTCTGAATTATGAAGGCTTGAAGTTTTCCCCATCTCTTCTGAACAAAACGGTGTCAGAATGACCGTTCTAGCTCCTACGGTTAGGAAATTATGGCCATTTGTTCGAGGGGAATCCTGAATGTGAGAAATACACTGAAGAAAACCCATAGCTCTCTGTGTGTCTGTGTGTGTAAGTGCTGATTACAGCAGGTGCAGCCAATTTAGCTGACCTAGATATACCAAGCCCAGACTCTCAACAGCCACTGTTCCCTTTAGGCTCTGTGTATGTGTGTGTATCAATATTTCTCCCATGTTAAAGTATTACTCCTCCATAATAGTATTTGTGCTAAATCAAAGTACTTCTACTACATCTTAGTACTTCTGCTCAATCATAGTATTTCTGCTAAATCATAGTATTTTTGAAAAATCATGGTATTTGTGCCAAATCATGGTTTGGGGGCAAAACCATAATATTTATTTTATGTTATAGTATTACTACTAAGTGGAAGAATGTCTGTTATGTTATAGTATATTTGCTGAATATAGTATATCTGCCAAATCATAGTATTTATCCCAAATCATAGTATTTATGCAAAATTATAGTATTTCTGCTAAAAAGTAGAAATAGTACCTTTTAGCAGAAATTTCTGTCAAAAGATTTTATTTATGTTAAAACATAGTATTTCTGCTAAATCATAGTATTTGTGCCAAATCATAGTATTTGTAGTAAGTCATAGTACTTGTGCCAAATCATAGTATTTGTACCCAATCATAGTATTTCTGTCATATCATCGTATTTGTGCCAAATCATGCTATTTGTGCCAAATCATGTTATTTGTGCCCAATTAAAATTTTGTTATGTTATAGTATTACTACTAAGTCGTAGAATTTCTGTTATGTTATAGTATATCTGCTGATTATAGTATATGTGCCAAATCATAGTATTTATACCAAATCATAGTATTTGTGCCCAAACATACTACAATTTGGCAGAAATACTATTTGTACATAAACATAGAATGTCTGCAAAATCATAGTATATCTGTCATGTTATAGTATTACTACTGAGGCATAGTATTTCTACCAAATCATAGTATTCCTTCATAGTATTTGAGCGAAATCGTAGTATTTGTGCAAAAACATACTATGTCTGCAAAATCACAGTATATCTTTTATGTTATAGTATTACTACTAAGGCATAGTATTTCTACCAAATCAAAGTATTCCTTCAAAATCATAGTATTACTGCAATTTCATAGTATTTGAGTGAAATCGTAGTATTTGTGCAAAAACATACTATGTCTGCAAAATCACAGTATATCTGTTATGTTATAGTATTACTACTAAGGCATAGTATTTCTGCCAATGAGAGTATTTCTACTAAATCATAGTACTTGTGCCAAATCATAGTATTTATGCCACATTGTGCTAGTTGTGGAAAAACATAGACTGTCTGCAAAATCATAGTATATCTATTATGTTATAGTAATACTACTAAGTCGTAGACTCTCTATTTTGTTAAAGTATATCTGCTGATACAGTATTTGTGCCAAATCATAGTATTTTTAGCAAACCATAGTATTTGTGCTAAAACATAGTATTTCTGCCAAATTGTAGTATTTGTGCAAAAACATAGAATGCCTGCAAAATCATAGTATATCTGTTATGTTATAGTATTACTACTAAGGCACAGTATTTCTACAAATCATAGTATTCCTTCAAAATCATAGTATTACTGCAATTTCATAGTATTTGAGCGAAATCGTAGTATTCATGCAAAAACATACTATGTCTGCAGAAATCACATTATATCTGCTATGTTATAGTATTACTCCTAAGGCATAGTATTTCTACCTAATCATGGTATTCCTTCAAAATCATAGTATTACTGCAATTTGATAGTATTTGAGCGAAATCGTAGTATTTGTGCAAAAACATACTATGTCTGCAAAGTCACAGTATATCTGTTATGTTATAGTATTACTACTAAGGCATAGTATTTCTACCAAATCAAAGTTTTCCTTCAAAATCATAGTATTACTGCAATTTCATAGTATTTGAGCGAAATCGTAGTATTTGTGCAAAAACATACTATGTCTGCAAAATCACAGCATATCTGTTATGTTATAGTATTACTACTAAGGCATAGTATTTCTACCAAAACATCGTATTCCTTCAAAATCATAGTATTACTGCAATTTCATAGTATTTGAGCGAAATCGTAGTATTTGTGCAAAAACATACTATGTCTGCAAAATCACAGCATATCTGTTATGTTATAGTATTACTACTAAGGCATAGTATTTCTACCAAAACATCGTATTCCTTCAAAATCATAGTATTACTGCAATTTCATAGTATTTGAGCGAAATCGTAGTATTTGTGCAAAAACATACTATGTCTGCAAAATCATAGTATATCTGTTATGTTATAGTATTACTACTAAGTCGTAGACTTTCTGTTTTGTTATAGTATATGTGACAAATCATAGTATTTATAGCAAATCATAATATTTGTGCTAAAACATAGTATACTGCCACATTATAGTATTTGTGTAAAACCAGAATGTCTGCAAAATCATCATATATCTGTGATGTTATAGTATTTCTACTAAGGCATAGTATTTCTGCAAAATCATAGTATTTTTGCAGAAACGTACCTCTGGTAAATCACAGTATTTCTACTAAATAATAGTATTTCTGCTAAATCATAGTATTTGTTTCAAATCATAGCATTCGAACCAAATCATAGTATTTGTGCCAAAACATTGTATTTGTACAAAGTCATAATATTTCTTCTAAATCATAGTATTTCAATCAAATCTCAGTAGTTGTACTAAAACGCAGTATTTTTGCCAAATCATAGTATTTGTACCCAAACATATCAGTTCAACTTATTTAACTCTTCTCAACAGCCCAACACCTCTTCTTCACCCCGTTTCAGCAGAATTGTGAGTTTTTTCACCCCTTTTCAGCACAAATCCCAGCTTTTTCAGGTGTTTTCAATAGAAACTTCTTTTTTAGCAGAAATTCTGCTGATTCACCTGTTTTCAGTGCAACGTTCTACTTCTTTACCTCTTTTCAGTAGAAATTCTGCTGATTCACCTATTTTAAGCAGAATTTTCAGCCTTTCACCTATCAATACAAATCTCAGTATTTTCTGCTCATTTCAGAGGAAACCCTTTCACCTCTTTTCAGTACAAATTTGAACTTCTCTACCCCTTTGAAGCAGAATCTTTGCCTTTTCACCTCTTTTCAGCAAAAGTTTCTGTTTTTTCACTTGTTTTCAGCATAATTTTTCAGTTTCTTTATTGCCATACAATTTTTGCAGCTTTTCATCTTTTTCAGTCATTTTCAGCAGACAGCTTCAGCGTTCCGGCATCCACACAGCATTTTCGCAGGAAATGCAAATTTTTTTCTAGTTGTGTGGATGCCCTAAAACGGCTTCCACACTATTGAGTTCCTGTTTCTCTTTATTCTTTATTGTGTGGATGCCCTCAGAGGGCATCCACACTATTGAGTTCCTGTTTCTCTTTATTCTTTAATTGTGTGGATGCCCTCAGAGGGCATCCACACTATTGAGTTCCTGTTTCTCTTTATTCTTTATTCCACCATAATCTAGTTGCTTCCATACGTTTTTCGGCACTTAACTACTCCCTCAGTTTTCAGCCGATTTTCTCCGTTCAAACTCTAAACTGTTCTGCTCTTTCTGCTAATTCCTGCTACGACTTTTGGTGTTTATTACTATTATACTTTTTAAAATATTACACTTTTTTCCTTTAATTTGTCCCATTGAAATGAATGGAAAACTTCCACAATTCTCCTAAAACTTGCTTGGTTTTGAAACTTAACTGCTTCCTCATACTTTCACCTAGAAACTCCATTCAAACTTTAAAATGTTCTCAGATTATTGGGCTATTCCTGTGTGATTCAGCTTTTTCAGATCTTCTACCGTTTTAATTTTATACCTCTTTAAGTTTTCAGTTGCAAAATTGTGATTTTTCAGAAAATACATGCGTTGCTATGGTTGCTATGCAATTAACTCAGAGTGTGTGCTGGTCTGTTCTGAATTTTCTCTTCATGTCTGAACAACTTCTTGCTACTCGCTCAATTTCCACTCAACCCCCACAAATTATACATCAAAACGTAGGTATTTTTGCTGGCTTTCAGACAATGTTACTATCTTTATTGTGAGATTTACCGTTTTTTCGCAATTTGCCTCGAAGTGACACATGGTCTGGTTACTGCCCATTCAAAGTCTATGGGGAGGTTTTGAAATTCAGAGCTGAAATTCTGTAACGGGAGGCATTTTCAAATTGCCATATCTCCTTAATAAAGCAAAGTTAGGACATGAGGCTTGTGCCAATATATCTTCAGACACTGCTGACACTCACAGTGGAAGCAGTTTTTACAATTATCTTACCGTTGAGCAATGAATTACGTTTGTTTAAGGGGTGGAAATCTGTCCTCCTCTCAGTCTTCAAACTCCGAAAATGAAGCCGTTTCTTCTCTCGTCATATCTCCACGACGCAAAGAGCTATGAAAATCGCAGTCAAAATACACCAAAGTCCGCTGATTCACCCAGTACAAGAATTATGCTGCTAGCCCTCCTAGTTTTTGAGTTACACGACGTTTTGTAACTCCAAAAAACGGCGCTTTTCGCCGCTCACCGCGATCTATTTCTGACTGCCCAAGTCTCTGTCTTTCAGCCGCCCGCCCCCTTTCCAGGTGGCGCAATCAGTAATGACACGGCTCTGCAGCTCAAAGGTCGTGGGTTCAATCCCACCTTGGTCAACATTTTTCTTTTTCACTACAAATGATTAGTGCAAAAACATACTATGTCTGCAACAACACAGTATATCTGTTATGTTATAGTATTACTACTAAGTCACAGTATTTCCGCCAATTCGTAGTATTTGCAATAAATCATACTACTCGTGCCAAATCATAGTATTCAAATCAAAATATAGTATTTGTACCAAAGCATTGTATTTGTACGAAGTATGGTATTTCTGCCAAATCATAGAATTACTGCAATTTCATATTAATTTTGAGGAATCCCTTTTGTTATAGTATTACTTCTATTTCATAGTATTTCTGCTTTGTCATAGTATTTGTACTGAAACACAGTATTTCTGCCAAATCATAGTATTACTGCTATTTCATAGTATTTGAGTGAAATTACAGTGTTTCTGCAAAAACATTGTATTTCTGCTAAATCATAGTGTCTGCCAAATAACAGTATTTGTGCCAAATTATGGGATTTTGCCAAAACATGGTCCTTGTGCCAAATTATAGTATTTGTGCCCAATTAATATTTCTGTTATGTTATAGTAGTACTACTAAGTCGTAGAATTTCTGTTATGTTCTGCCAAATCATAGTATTACGGCTATTTCAAAGTATTTCGGTGAAATTACAGTGTTTCTGCAAAAACATTGTATTTCTGCCAAATCATATTATCTCTGCTAAATCATAGTGTCTGCCAAATCATAATATTTGTGCCTAAGCGCAGCATTTGTACCAAAACATAGTATTGCTGCTATATCATAGTATTTGAGCCAAATCATAGTATATGTCCTAAAACATAGTATTACTGCCAAATCATAGTATTTGTCCTAAAGCATAGTATTTCAACAAAATCACAGTATTTCTGCTATGTTCTAGTATTTGTGCTTGTAGAAAAACCTGTGTTATTGTGAGCTACATTACCCAGCAGCCTCTGATCAGTGAGGGAATTCATGGGACTTCTGAGCTAGATGGTCTTCCTTTGTTCCTGGGCTAATGATTGAGGAGAGAGCTGCTGGGAAGGGGAGCAAATAGCCCATCCTGTACTTGTTGGGGATGGTGTGTGTCACATAAACGTGAGTTAATGTTCCATGCTTAAGATGTTTACCCTGCTACTTGTGTGTATCGGTTTTAGTTACCTTTAGCGTATGTGCTAGTTAGCGATAGCTATGGCAGCCCAGTTATTTGATTGTTTTGGGCTTGTTCCTGCTTTGTTTGTTCCCCCTGCAAATTTATGTGAATTTGTACACTGTAATATCGCTGTATTACTTAGTGGCTAAGTAGGAGGCTGACTGTTACTAAGTGCATCAGTGTACATAGGTCATCTCTTGTGTTGGACTGCCCTCTTGTGGCGCCTTTTGGGTAGTGCCTTAGTAAACGTGAACACTGCAAGAACTGGTATCAGACTGGTTTGTAGTGGAGGAATTTGTTGCCAGTTTCTTTCATCTTTAATCCATATTCATGTTGTAATGTAGTAACTTTTGTTGCACAAATACCACAATATCTCAGAAATACTATGTTTTGGCACAAATACTTTGATTTGGTATACTTTAGCTTCTTCACCCCTTTTCAGCAAAATGTTCATTTTTTTCCCCCCTTTTCAGCACAACTTCCAGCTTTTTTGGCTGTTTTCAGAAAAAAACTCTTTTCAGCAGAAACTCTGCTGATTCACCTCTTTTCAGCGCAACGTTCTGCCTCTTTGCCTCTTTTCTGCAGAAATTCTGCTGATTCACCTCTTTTCTGCAAAATTTTCAGCCCTTTCACCTCTTATCAGCACAATTCTCAGCAGTTTCTGCTCATTTCAGCAGAATTGTCCATCTCTCCACCTCCTCTTTGTGAGAAAGAGATTGGCTCAGTGAGATGAGTAGCTTCCTTGAGACTAGGAGGGCCAGGTTCGAATCCTGCTCAGGGCAACATTTTTTTTCAGCACCATGCAACTTTTCATCTTTTTCAGCTTTTCAGCAGACAGCTTCAGCGTTAAGGCATCCACACAGCATTTTCGCAGGAAATGCAAATTTTTCTAGTTCTACTTTATTCTAGTTGCTTCCGTACGTTTTTTGGCGCTTAACTACTCCCTCAGTTTTCAGCCGATTTTCTCAGTTCAAACTTTAAAAAATTCTGCTCTTTCTGCTAATGTGCGCTATGACTTTTGGTGCTCATAACTTCTATACTTTTTGAGATATTGAATTTTTTTTGCAATATTTTTTGCCCATTTCTGCCATATTATCAGTGGTGTCACTGATTTTCCTTGCCGGCCTGAGCTGTGTTTTAGCTCAGTGAGATGAGCATCCGTTCTCAGACTGGGAGGCCCGGGCTCAAATCCCACTTATGGCAACATTTCTTTCAGTTAACAGTTACACTTTTTTAACTCAATTTCAGCTTTTTCACCCCTTTTCAGCAAAATTTTCAGTTTTTTCACCAGTTTTCAGCACAAATCCCAGCTTTTTCAGCTATTTTCAGCAAAAACATCTTTTCAGCAGAATTCTGAAAAGAGTTCTGCAGAACTCTTTTCAGCAGAAATTCTGCTGATTGAACTCTTTTCAGCAGAATTTGCACCTCTTTTCAAATCATAATATAACTGCAAAATAAAGATTTTTGAGCCAAATCATAGTGTTTGTGCTAAATCCTAGTAATTCTGCTCAGTGATATAATTTCTGCTATGCTGTAGTGCTTTTTGCTAGATTATAGAATTTCTTCTAAATCAAAGTATTTCATGTAAATCATAGAGCGGTTTTTACAGTCATCTTACTGTTAAGCCATAAATTACGTTTGTTTAAGGGTGGAAATCTGTCCTCCTCTCACTTTTCAAACTCTGAAAATGAAGCCGTTTCTTCTCTCATCATATCTCCGCGACGGAGGTACAAAGAGCTATGAAAATCGCAGTCAAAGTTCAGCAAAGTCTGCTGATTCACCCAGTACAAGAATGCTTCTATCCCACCTAGTTTTGGAGTTACACGACGTTTTGTAACTCCAAAAATCGGCGTTTTACGCCTCTCACTGCGATCTAAATCTGACAGTTCATCTCCCCGTTTTCCAAGCTGCTTCTCTGTTCCCCAGTGGCGCAGTTGGTAATGACGCCGGTTGGCAGTCCAAAGATCACGGGTTCAATTCCACCTTCGTCAACATTTTTTTTTTCACTAGAAATTAATACACTATCACAGACAAGTAATTCATATTCATCATTTATTACAATTCTGCAAAGTTTTATGATTTTTAGCAGCTTTTCTAATATGGACCTCAGATTCTTCTTAACACTCCATGGCACAAATACTCTTCCCTTTAGGCTCTGTGTATCTGTGTGTGTATCAATATTTTTCCCATTTTAAAGTATTACTCCTCCATAATTGCATTTCTGTTAAATCAAAGTACTTTTACTACATCTTAGTACTTCTGCTCAATCATAGTATTTCTGCTAAATCATAGTATTTTTGCCATATCATGGTATTTGTGCCAAAACATTGTATTTGTACAATGTCATAATATTTCTTCTAAATCATATTATTTCAATCAAATCTCAGGAGTTGTGCTAAAACACAGTATTATTACCAAATCATAGTATTTGTACCCAAACATATCTGTTCAACGTATTTAACTCTTCTCAACAGTCCAACACCTGTTCTTCACCCCGTTTCAGCAGAATTGAGTTTTTTCACCCCTTCTCAGCACAAATCCCAGCTTTTTCAGGTATTTTCAACAGAAATCTCTTTTATTTCTGATTGCTGATGTCTTTGTTTTTCAGCCATCCGCCCCCTTTCCAGGTGGCGCAATCAGTAATGACACGGCTCTGCAGCATAAAGGTCGTCGGTTCAATCCCACCTTGGTCGACATTTCTTTTTCACTACAAATTTATACACTATCACAGACCTGTACTTTATATTGCTAATTTTTTTCACTACAAATGAGTAGTGCAAAAACATACTATGTCTGCAACATCACACTATATCTGTTATGTTATAGTATTACTACTAAATCACAGTATTTCTGCCAATTCAAGGAGGCTGACTGTTACTAAGTGCATCAGTGTACATAGGTCATCTGTTGTGTTGGAGTGCCCTCTTGTGGCGCCTTTTGGGTAGTGCCTTAGTAAACATGAACACTGCAAAGAAGTGGTATAAGACTGGTTTGTAGTGGAGGAATTTGTTGCCAGTTTCTTTCATCTTTAATCCGTATTCATGTTGTAATGTAGTAGTACCACAATATGGCAGAAACACTATGTTTTGGCACAAATACTTTGATTTGGTATACTTTAGCTTCTTCACCCCTTTTCAGCAAAATTTTCATGTTTTTTTCACCCCTTTTCAGCACAAATTCCAGCTTTTTTGGCTGTTTTCAGAAAAAAACAACTCTTTTCAGCAGAAACTCTGCTGATTCATCTCTTTTCAGCGCAGGTTTCTGCTTCTTTGCCTCTTTTCTGCAGAAATTCTGCTGATTCACCTCTTTTCCAGTTTGGCTCAATGAGTATCTGAAAATTTTCAGCCTGTTCTGCTCTTTCAGAAGAATTTCAGCTTTTCCACCTCTTTTCAACACTATTTCAGCATTTTCACCTGTTTCGAGCATACAGTTCTGCTTCTTCCCCTCTTTTCACAACAATTCAGCTTCTTCGGCCCCCCTGCATATTTTTTCTCTCCTCATATCTCTTGTTGGAACAAGAACTGCTTTGGCTCAGTGAGATGAGCAGCTACTGTGATTGCTTCTCTCCGTCTTTTCTGCAGAAAGTATTACTCCTCCATAATAGTATTTCTGTTAAATCAAAGTACTTCTACTACATCTTAGCACTCCTGCTCAATCAAAGTATTTCTGCCAAATCATGGTATTTGTGCCAAGTTATGGTATTTGTGCCAAATTAAAATTTCCGTTATGTTATAGTATTACTATTAAGGCATAGTATGTCTACCACATCATAGTATTCCTTCAAAAACATAGTATTGCTGCAATTTCATAGTATTTGAACGAAATCGTAGTATGTGTGTTAAAACATACAATGTCTGCAAAATCACAGTATATCTGTTATGTTATAGTATTACTACTAAGGCATAGTATTTCTACCAAATCATAGTATTTTTGCAGAAACATTGTACTACTGGTAAATCATAGTATTTCTACTAAATAATAGTATTTCTGCCGAATCATAGTATTTGTTTCAAATCATAGCATTCGAACCAAATCATAGAATCATAGTATTTGTGACAAAACATTGTATTTGTACAAAGTCATAATATTTCTTCTAAATCATAGTATTTCACCCAAATCACAGTAGTTTTGCTAAAATCCAGTATTATTGCCAAATCATCGTATTTGTACCCAAACATATCAGTTCAACTTATTTAACTCTTCTCAACAGCCCAACACCTCTTCTTCACCCCGTTTCAGCAGAATTGTGAGTTTTTTCACCCCTTTTCAGCACAAATCCCAGCTTTTTCAGGTGTTTCCAACAGAAATCTCTTTTTTAGCAGACATTCTGCTGATTCACCTGTTTTCATCGCAACTACTTCTTTACCTCTTTTCAGTAGAAATTCTGCTGATTCACCTATTTTAAGCAGAATTTTCAGCCTTTCACCTCTTATCAATACAAATCTCAGTATCTTCTACTCATTTCAGAAGGAACCTTTTCACCTCTTTTCAGTACAAATTTGAACTTCTGTACCCCTTTAAAGCAGAATTTGGCCTTTTCACCTCTTTTCAGCAAAAGTTTCTGCTTCTTCACTTGTTTTCAGCATAATTTTTCAGTTTCTTTATTGCCATACAATCTTTGCAGCTTTTCAACTTCTTCAGTCATTTTCAGACGACAGCTTCAGCGTTCCGGCATCCACACAGCATTTTCGCAGGAAATGCAAATTTTTTCTAGTTGTGTGGATGCCCTAAAAGGGCTTCCACACTATTGAGTTCCTGTTTCTCTTTATTCTTTATTATACTTTATTGTGTGGATGCCCTCAAGGGCTTCCACACTATTGAGTTCCTGTTTCTCTTTATTCTTTATTCCACTATATTCCAGTTGCTTCCGTACACTTTTTGGCACTTAACTACTCCCTCAGTTTTCAGCCGATTTTCTCCGTTCAAACTCTATACTGTTCTGCTCTTTCTGCTAATGCCGGCTATATCTTTTGGTGTTTATTACTATTATACTTTTTAAAATATTACACTTTTTTCCTTTTTTTTGTCCCATTGAAATGAATGGAAAACTTCCACAATTCTGCTAAAACTTGCTTGGTTTTGAAACTTAACTGCTTCCTCATACTTTCACCTAGAAACTCCATTCAAACTTTAAAATGTTCTCAGATTATTGGGCTATTCCTGTATGATTCAGCTTTTTCAGATTTTCTACCATTTTAATTTTATACCTCTTTAAGTTTTCAGTTGCAAAATTGTGATTTTTCAGAAAATACATGCGTTGTTATGGTTGCTATGCAATTAACTCAGAGTGGACATTGGAAATTTCTGAATTTTCTCTTCTTGTCTGAACAACTTCTTGCAACTCGCTCAATTTCCACTCAACCCCCACAAATTATACATCAAAACGTAGGTATTTTTGCTGGCTTTCAGAAAATGTCATTGTTGTGGGACTTATAGAATTTTTGCAAATCTCCTCAGAGTAACATAAAGTCTCAAAACTTTCCATAGAGAGTCAATGGACAGTTTGTTCAAAATCAGCGCTGGATTTCTCTAATGACAAGCATTTTTCAAATCGCCATATCTTTGATACTTTGATTTGGTATACTTTAGCTTCTTCACCCCTTTTCAGCAAAATTTTCATTTTTTCACCCCTTTTCAGCACAAATTCCAGCTTTTTTGGCTGTTTTCAGAAAAAAAAACCTCTTTTCAGCAGAAACTCTGCTCATTCATCTCTTTTCAGTGCAAGTTTCTGCTTCTTTGCCTCTTTTCTGCAGAAATTCTGCTGATTCACCTCTTTTCTGCAAAATTTTCAGCCTTTTCACCTCTTATCAGCACAATTCTCAGCAGCTTCTGCTCATTTCAGCAGAATTGTCCGTCTCACCACCTCTTCTTTGTAAGAATGACTTTGACTCAGGGAAATGAATAATCGCCTTGTGACCAGGAGGGCCAGGTTTGAATCCTGCTTTGGGCTTGTTCCTGATTTGTTTGTTTCCCCTACAAATTTATGTGAATTTGTACACTGTAATATCACTGTATTACGTAGTGGCTAAGTAGGAGGCTGATTGTTACTAAGTGCATCAGTGTACATAGGTCATCTGTTGTGTTGGAGTGCCCTCTTGTGGCGCCTTTTGGGTAGTGCCTTAGTAAACGTGAACACTGCAAAGAAGTGGTATCAGACTGGTTTGTAGTGGAGGAATTTGTTGCCAGTTTCTTTCATCTTTAATCCGTATTCATGTTGTAATGTAGTAGTACCACAATATGGCAGAAACACTATGTTTTGGCACAAATACTTTGATTTGGTATACTTTAGCTTCTTCACCCCTTTTCAGCAAAATTTCATTTTTTTCACCCCTTTTCAGCACAAATTCCAGCTTTTTTGGCTGTTTTCAGAAAAAAAAAACTCTTTTCAGCAGAAACTCCAGCTGATTCATCTCTTTTCAGCGCAAGTTTCTGCTTCTTTGCCTCTTTTCTGCAGAAATTCTGCTGATTCACCTCTTTTCTGCAAAATTTTCAGCCTTTTCACCTCTTATCAGCACAATTCTCAGCAGCTTCCTGCTTTGGGCTTGTTCCTGCTTTGTTTGTTCCCCCTGCAAATTTATGTGAATTTGTACACTGTAATATCGCTGTATTACGTAGTGGCTAAGTAGGAGGCTGACTGTTATGTGTTATGTATTCACCTCTTCTCTGCAAAAGTCTCTGTCTTTCAGCCCCCCTTCCCAGGTGGCGCAATCAGTAATGACACGGCTCTGCACTTCAAGGTCGAGAGCTCAATCCCACCTTGTTCAACTTTTTTTTTTTTCACTAAAAATTGATACACTATCACAGACCTGTAATTTATATTGCTAATTTATTACAATTCTGCAAAGTTTTATGATTTTAGCAGCTTTTCTAAAATGGACCTCAGATTCTTCTTAACGCTCCATGGCAGAAATATATACAAGTACACAGCCTGATGAAGCAGTTTTTATTTTTTGTTATTTTTTAAGAGTTCAAAATGTCCTTTAAACGAATAAAATTTCTTTGTAGCATTTCATGGATTTCATACGCAACACACTATAGTTGTTTATACAAAGCATAAAGGTAAAAAACAATGTGTGCAGTGTTATCTCCGTTTTAGACATCAAAAAGTATTTGTGGGTCCCAGTATTTTCTTTTCCGTGCAAACCGGGTCCAAATGGCTCTTTGGGTCTTTAATGTTGCTGACCGCTGGTTTAGATGGTTGTCTTTTAAACCCTCACTGAAGAGTCTTGTTTAGACAGCCACACCTTTACCTCACTGCAGCAGGGGTGAAGAAGTGGGTGCAGGTCCATTCAGGTCAGAATTCATATGATTATAACCAATATGTATTAGAATAAAATTAATAAATGTGCAATGAACATGTCAGGAGTCACTGTTAAAAAGTCTCATGGCAGTGGGGTTAAAGTACCTTCTGAACCTCTGACTCCTGCAGTGCAGTGAGGTGAGCCTCTGCAGCTCCTACTGTCCTGTGAGGATGCTAAGGTGAACACCAACACCAGCCCCTTGGTGTTGGTGTTCAGGAGAAGACGATTCTTATTACTCCAGACAGTTAAATAAACTTATCATAATACACTACATTTTAACATAATGACCTTATATTTATTTATGATTTTAGCTATTATTTCAACTTCTGATAATCCTGTTTGAAATATTTATTCAACTTATAGAATTAAACTTCTGCTAGCTGTTTTCTGTTCCAAAGAAATCTAGTATAATAATATTTAAATTTACATATATTTTTCACGTTTTCAATGCCAATTTTGTTTAATGCCGGAGTTTCCCACTACCCCTGAATGCCTCTTTTTTTATGTCTCCGGCTCACTCCTGCATCTCCGCCCACTCTCTGCTGATCCCTGCCGGTAAGCCTGCTTCTCTGTCTCTCTTCTCTGAAATTAAATGTCTATAAGCTGTTTGAGTGATTTACGTAGTTGTTGTTAGTTACTTTAAAACCCAGTCGAAGTATAAGTCATATTAAAGTAACACAATGGCTGCTTTTTTAGTGAAACTTTGTAATTTTAGTATTTAAAAGGAGTGTTTGGTATGCTAGCCCTAACAACCTAAGCGCTAACGCCCAGCCTAGCTCCTATAGGCCCAGTGTGAAATGAATATGGTTCATTTGATTGTATAATACAGTTATTGTGTTGTTTTATTTGGTTCATTTGGTGTGTTAGTGTTTCTGAGTCTCTTAGGGAAGCTGAAGTTAGTTCTCGCCTCATTCTTTAGGTTGTAAGGTAATGAGCAGCCATTTTAGAATCACTGATTAGCTACTGAAGCAGCTGCGTCGGCAACTTCAAAGGACACGTCTGTGTTGTGGGTTAATTAACAGGAGAGAGAGAGAGAGAGAGTGGGGATAAAACACATATAAGAATAATAACATCTCTTAACAAGCAATTTTAGTTTTTTAGTAAATTTTTAAGAACTGTTCAACAAACACTTGTTTGTGCAGGTTGGTTTTTAAGTAAAACCTACACCTGCAGCTCTGTTTAACTTCTCACATTGTGAAAAATTAATGAAATATAAAAAAGGCCACCTTCAAATAAGTAAAATGCAGCAGTGCGCCATTAATATTATTAATATGATATGTAGATATTTAAAACAACAGCATATTAAATGATACTAAATGATACTGTGTGCAGGTGATAATATTTTTAGGAAGCAGAATTTGAATGCAGACCAACTCAAATGTTGAAGCCTACAAATATCCAAGCTTTCATTTATGATTGTTGCTGCTTTAAAATTGTGATGTCAGAATTTAATAAAGTGTGCAGCGTTAGCTGTAGCAAATCATTGCTTATGAAATCTACTGTGTTATCTAATAGCACCAAACTAATAGAGCTATCACATAACTGAGAAACTTGTGTGGCCTATTACAAATGGATGAAACCACATATTACCTTAATGAAGACAGTAATCTTTAATAAGGTGTAGAAAAAAAGAGAAGAATTTGTGTTTATATTCCAGCTGTGGTAAACAAAGAAGTGTACTGAATCTTTTGGACTACACAGATTGATGTAGTATTGATTGTGATGCTGATCTGAGTTGTCTCATTCTGTATTTTTGTGCTTTGTCTTTTGTTACACAGAGTGAAAGAGATCTTTGGTTTTGCCTTTGCTGGTAAGTAAACAGTGATTGTAACTGAAGCAGTATAAACCTGGCATTGTGTAGCACATTTGGCAACTTAAATACAGTTTGACTTTTTGTGATATGTTTCCATTTACTGATTGGCAAAAACATAGATTTGTGACCTGTAGCAGCAAAGCCCCCACACAGGGCCTCTGAGTCTCCCTGAAAATGTCCCTGAAGTTTAATAGCCCATTTATGTATGAATTAAATTTCTTATGGCTTATTGAATCCAAACAGTTAAATGTCAGATGTCTTTGTCCAGGTGTTAATTTCCTCCTTATGTTTTTGGATTTAAGTAGCAGACAAAACAATGAAAGTGTTTTAGGGGAGTCAGTATAAGTGGTTGCTCAAACACTTAAGAGCTGCACAGGTATTGATTTATATTGTCTCTCAAATTCTGCTGATGTATTACATTAAAGTCAGAACACTGTAGAAGTACTTTGCCTGACTCGGTATAATAGCTTTAACAGTTAAGCAATAATAAAAACGAAGAGAACCAGAGGTGTGAGTGGACATTGTTAGGTACATTACAGCCAATGTGTCGAATTAGTTTATTACTTATTTAGTGAATATAATGTGTTTTAAAATGAAATAGAAATGTTGCCAAAAAGGGACATTGCAACATACATAAATATTCCTAGCAACTGGTACAATGAAAGGACTTTTTAGTGTAATATTTTAAGACATTTCGTTTTAATCACAAAGCATTCTGCACCTCTGTTATTGTAACATGTCAATATTTACATGTATTTTAGGATTTGCATATTCATATCAGACTAACCAAAACATGAGGTTTTCTGTTGCTTCTGATTAAAATAATTACTTTGTATTTAATGTTTTTAACCTGAAAGGACATTAAAAGTTGTGGTTTTTCACACTTTATTAGAACTGACCTGTTGTAGAAAATGTTGGAGCCACAAGGCTTCTGTGTAGGAAATATTTGGTGTATCCTGCACTTGTGCCAACAAATATTGGTGCCTGTTCTTTGCATTTCTGTAGTAATAATGCTTTTATTACACTTGCTATAGCCATGTGAGACCACACAGTTCAATTATCTCTTCTTTAGACTAAAAAAAAGCTTAAAGTAATTGAGGATTTTACTCGTTAATTTGTGTCACAGTAAATTGGATTGTGTGTGAAGAGGCTCAACAGTCTGAATCTTCAAACAGTGATCTGATGAATTGTTTCCCTTCTCTAGACTGCTGATCTGATCGTCTCAAGTCTGGTGAGTAAAGGTTTTTCTGAGGTGCAGTGCTGGGAAATGTTTCTCATTATAGGAGATTCAGTTTAGTGCTGTGAGTCAGCACAGCTATTGATGATCATTAGGGCTGCCACGATTAGTCGACTAGTCACGATTACGTCGACTATCAAAATCGTCGACGACTGATTTAATAGTCGACGCTTCGTTTGAAGCTTTGTAAGATCCCAAAAGACGCAGGAATAAGTAGCGGGATTTAAGAGTGTAATAACGGACTGAAACAGAAGATGGCAGCACTGCATGTACAAGGATGCCAGCTGCCGTTAAACCCTGAAGAAGAAGAAGTAGCTCTGTCCCAGAATTCATAGCGCAGCCCAGCTCAGTTATCAACAATGGCGGCAGCTAGTTAGTTTTAATATTACTCTTATTATTCTTTCTGGGTCACAAAATAAACGTTTAACATATTTTCAGGCGAGAATGCAACTGTGTAAACTTCAAATATCTGCTCAGTTTATCAAGACACCACATATTTTCAAAAGCGCTCCGACGTTTTCGGAGACGTCTGTTAACCACTAGCTCGATAGCTAGCCGGGGGCAAGGCTCACTAGAGCCGCTGAGAACACCGGACTTCCGGCAAATCGTTTTCAAACCCACCGCCGTCTTTCGCTACTCAGGTTAAACATGCATAAGTCACTTAGATAACTTAAAAATGTTATTGTTTGGCTTTTTTAGTATTTTATTTGTTCCTGAGTAAATCGGTTTGGCTGAGATTAAAGTTATAGTTTTTACACAGCTGAATAAACGTCAAGCAGACAGCTGGTTATCAGAAGTGTGAGATGCTCGAAAATATACTCCGGTGTCCTGTTATATTTTAGATAGCAAGGAGTTTATTAAACTTCACCGAAACAATCTGCAAATTTCATTAAAATTTAATAAACTATCATCTTGTCTTTATTTTTAGTTAGCACAAACTTTAAACACTTAAAGCTGTAAGCTAATGATAGTTATATAAGAGCAGATGCATGCTGGTGGATGCATGACCTGATTAGTCGACTAATCGCAAAAATAATCGGTGACTAGTCGACTATCAAAATAATCGTTTGTGGCAGCCCTAATGATCATTAAAATTGATCAAATCCTAGAAAAGTCTGTGTAAACATTTCCAGGTCGGTAGGTTATTGTAGCAGCGCATATTTTTTCACATTAGAGCAGCTCATGAGCAGCAGTTTAGGTACAATTAAGTCTTCAGTAGGGCCTAGTGGATTTCAAAAGGTTCTTTCCCTTCAATAATTATGTCACTGTCTGAAAACTGTTTTTTGAATTAGTCTTTTAATTAAAGATTTTGTTGATGACTGGTAAAAATCAAAAGCACAGATACAGATCTACGAATAAATGATCATCATACATAGGGGTGGCTGTAGCTCAGGTGGTAGAGCAGGTCATCTACTGATCGGAAGGTTGGTGGTTCGATTAATGAGCTTCCACTAGTCTGTATGCCAAATATCCTTGGGCAAAGTACTAACCCCAAGTTGCTCTCTGATGTGTCCATCAGAGTGTGAATGTCAGTTAGGAAGCACTTAGGAGAAATGTGCTTGGGTGAATGTACAAGTTTTATAAAGCGCTTTGAGTGCTCAGAAGAGTAGAAAAACGCTATATAAGAACCAGTTCATTTACCATACTACATTTTTAATTAGGCCTTTAAATTGGCCATTATAAGTACGTCCTAGATTTAGTGGAGTGCTTATGGCTGTGTATTAAACATACCCCAAATGTGACTAAAATATGTAGAAACTGCTTGGTAGGAACCATTCATCTGCAAATTTCTCATTTTGCCAAAAGTCACACTGAATAAAGTACTGTTTACTTTTATGTTAACGGATCTCAAATCCCTGTTTCTGTGTGCCCAGATATTATGATGTACTGTTGTCCCAGGTAAGTACACACAGAAACAGGGATTTGAGAACTTTGGGGATTAAGGAACATGTGATGTGACATAAATTTTAAGTAGGTGGCCTGAAACTGTCTGCTCTAACCTCAGTGTGTTGGTTTTGTTAGACCATATAATATTTACAGTAAGTTATTGAAGCAGCACATCTTGGTGTAAGTTTATAGACTCTGTTTGTTTTTATTGTGTTAATAGAATTTGAATTCAGGCCACCTCAAATGTTAAAGCCTACAAACATTCCATACAAGCTATCATTTGTGATTGTTGCCTACTTTTAAATTGTGACATCACCATTTGATAAAGTGTGCAGTGCTAGGGGTTGCAAATCATTGGTTACGATATCTACTCTCTTAAGTAATCGAACCTAAATTTTGGAGCATTACATGACTCAGAAACTTGTGTGGCTTATTGCAAATGGATAAAACTACATATTACCTTTATGAAGATGATAATCTTTATTAGGGTGCGGAAAAAGAAAACAGAGGAGAGTTGTTGTTTGTATTCCAGCTGTGTTTAACAAAGAAGTTTCCGGAAGCTTTTTGACTACAGAGAGTGATGCAGTATTGACTCTAATGCTGATTGGAGTTGTCTGATCCTGTATTTTTGTTCTTTGTCTTTTGTTACACAGAGTGAACAGATCTCTGGTTTTGCCTTTGCTGGTAAGTAGACAGTAATGGTAATGTTTAGTAATTTACTTATAGTAGTTTGGCTATTTGTGTCATCTTGCCATTCACTCATGGGCAAAAACAAATAGTCAGGATTTAGAATCTGTAGCAGCAAAGCCCCCACACAGGACCACTGACTGCCCCTGAAAATGTCAAAGGAATTTAATAGCCCATTTTTGTCTGATTTTAATTTTTGATGGCTTATCAAGTCCAAACATAGTTAAATGTCAGAGATATCTTTATGCAGTTGTTCGATTTCTCCTTATGTTTGTGGATTTAAGTATCAAACAAAACTATGAAAGTGCTTTAGGTGAGTATAGGTGGTACCTTAAACACTTAAAAGCACCACAGCTATCGATTTTTATTGTCTCTTTCATTCCACTTATGAATTAGCATGAAGTTGAAACACTAGAAGTATTTTGCCTGAGTGACTGTAAGTGATAGCTTAAACACTTACGCAATAATTAAAATGTAAGAGAAGTACAGTTGGAGTAGGTATATTAAAGCCAATATTTTAAAATTAAATATTAATGTTGCCAAAAAGGGATATACTGCAAAAAACATAAATATTGCTAGCAACAAGTACAATGGAATGACTTTTTTTAGTGTAACATTTTTAAGAAATTTTCATTAAAAAAATGGTGTGCCACTGTTGTTGTTGTGGTTTTCTGTTGCTTCTGATTTAAATAATTAATTTGTATTCAACATTTTTAATCTGAAATGCGATTAAAAGTTGTCGTTCTTCACATTTTATTAGAGCTGACTTGTGATAGAAAATGTTGGAGCCACAAAGCTTCTGTGTACGAAATATTTGGTATATCCTGCATTTGTCCCAACAAATTTTGGTGCCTATTCTTTGCAATTCTGTAGTACAAATGTTTTTATTAAACATGTTAAAGCCATCTGAGACTCTGCAATTAAATTGTGCCCTCTTTAGACTACAGTGAGTTCATAAAGGCTTGAAGAAATGGAGGATTTTACTAGTTATTTAATGTCACAGTAAATTGGATTGTGTGTGAAGAGGCTCAACAGTCTGAATCATTAAACAGTGATCTGATGTTTTGTTTTCTTTATCTAGACTGCTGATCTGATCGTCTCAAGTCTGGTAAGTAAAGGTTTTGTCTGAGGTACAGTGCTGGGAAAAGTCTTTCTTCCTTGCAGATTTATTTTGTTTATGCTTTTTTTTGTCACATGTTTCAAATCTTCTAACAAGGATGACCTGGATAAATACAAATACAAGCAGTTTTAAAGTGATGATTTCATGTATGAAGCAGAGAAAACCAAACCAGAGCTATCTGTTCTCTAATACCCAGCTGTGAAAGTCCTGTTAGCAACAATTACCATCAAGCATTTATAGTAACTAGTAATGACTGATTTACATCACTGGGGGATTTTGGTCCACTTTAATTTCAGAGTTGTCTTAATTAAGGTCAAAAATAGTGTTTTGAAATCATTTCAAGGATCTCAATTTCATCAAAGTCGAGATTCTGATTAGTCAGTTGGACTTACTTGTGCGCTTCAGATCAATTTCCTGGAAAATGGAAGTGTGATGAAAATATAAGATTTGTAAAGGGACAGATATTTTTTAACAAGACTGTGGGTTTTTTTTGTTTTTTTGTTTGTTTGTTTTTTTTACAAAATCTTTCCCACATTTACAAACGATGAACTATCTGAAAGTCATGTTTCTGAAGAAATGGAAGAAACTCCACCAAAGACCTTACTTAAAACATCACAGATACAACATTCGTTTGTTTATCATTAAATGATCTACAAAGAAATTATCATCATAATACATTTACCTAATTAGGCCTTAATATCAACTTTGATAAGTTTATCATAGATTTAGTGGTGTGTTTATCGCTATGTATTAAACATGCCTCTAATGTGACCGAAATATGTAGAAATGTGTAAGCAGGAACCATCCATCTCCAAATTTCACATTTTGCCCAAAGTCAGACTGCTTAAATTATTGTTTATTTTTATGTTAACGGCTATCTAGATATTATGATATACTGTTGTCCCAGGTCCCACACAGAAACAGGGATGAGAGAACTTTGGGGATTTTGAAACATGTGACGTGGCTTACATTTGAGTTGATTAGATGTAAAGTTTTTAAAGCAGGTGGCCTGAAACTGTCTGCTTTAACCTCAGTGTGTGGGCTTTGTTGGACCATATAAGATTTACTGTAAGTTATTGTAGCAGCACATGGTAGTTTAATTTTGTTCCGTTTGTTTTTATTGTGCTGATAGAATTCAGAATGTCCTTACAACAGTTCCACCACCATTTTTTAACCATTTTTATTCAGTTCAGTCCAATAATGTACTGTAGAACTCTTCAGTGTGTAAAGCCCTATATGTACTGTATTTTTCAGACTACAAGTTGAATTAAGCCAAACAACACAGACAATTG